>NW_019154120.1:5882008-6156615 GCF_002288905.1 Enhydra lutris kenyoni
ACACACACACACACACACACACACACACACACACACACACACACTATTGGAACAACTCACTAAACTTGAACAGGATCTAAAGATGACATTGTAGGAATGTATCTATTTTTGTTTCTTATGTTTGTTGACCATACTGTGATTATATAGGAGGAGGCCCCATTTGTAGGAAATACACACTGTAATATTTGGGATGATGGACAACACGTTGACTACTTTGAAATGGTTTGGGGGGAAAAGTTCTTAGTACTGTACTTGCAATTTTTCTGTGAAGTTTGAAATTGTTTCAAAATAAAAATATTTTTTGTAAAGTATAGAAATTTTCTAAGTGCTGGATAACCATTGGAAGGTAGAAGCTGTACAGCAACCGATTTATATCTCTAAATGGTTGCTCTGACAGCTCTGTGGAAAGTGTTTGGGGAGTGAGTGGGTGGGAGGCTTGTAACACTCCTGGCATGTGACTTTTGGGGGAAAATACAGTAGGATTCCTTATTAGAAGGACACATTGTAAAATAACAGCCCACCCTCCAAGTTGAGATTGTTTCAGGCCAAACTCTCAAAGTGCGTGACTGTCTAGAGAGTCTCTGGGAGATGCAGACTAGAGGGGAAGCTACAACATCTGTCTACAAGACAGGTGATAAGTGACTTCAGGGAAAGATGACTTCCAGGTATATTTTGGAGATTAAACAGGTAGAAGCGGCTGAAAGATCTGATGTGGAGAGTGAGGAGCAGAGAGCAATCAAGAAGGACTCATGAGGTTTTAACCTGAACTTCAGCAATAGCTGAGTGGTATCATTTATATGTGGAGAAGATGGATGAGCAATTTGGGGAGAAAAATCAAGAATTCATATTTTGCTATGAGTCGGCGACTCACTAAAGAAGAAACCCAATGGCCAATATGCACAGATTAATATTCAACTTCATTCCTTGTATTCAAAAACGAACAAAACATCAAAGCATTTTTCATCTATCAGATAAACACAATTTTTTCTTCCAGTTTCAATTTCTATTATTGATGCTCTGGGTACAGAGACATATTTTTCTTACGGCGGCAAATAAGTTGGAAAAGTCGTAATGGAGAGAGAATATGCCTCATAGGAATCCAATAATTCATATTTTTTGAAAAAAGTAATTCAACTTTCATAAAATTATCCAGATGAAATTACTAAGGATGTGAAAAAATAGCTAGCTATAAAGATCTTTTCTTTAAATGGATATTATTCCAAATATCCATATAATGGAATGCTTATTAGCTTAAAGTAAACAGGGGAACTGGTTCTTTTTCCTAGAGTTTCTAATGTGTTCATGTAAAAACTGGCCCTGGGATCCTCAACCTTATCACCACCGGCTTCTGATGGAAGCCAGGAGGAAATGGTGGGGGACAATGGCTAGCAGGCAGTTGGGTTTTCTTTCAAGAATCCTCACCCATTAGGAACCTCAGTAAGGCTGCCTCCCCTACCTTCCCCTGAGCACCCAGGATGGAGGAAAAAAAAAAAAAAAAAAAAAGAGGTTTCCTCTCCTTGCCTTCCCAAGCCAAGTGAGATGAGATGAGATTCCTCATAGATACCACCATTTCTGCAAACAAAGCAAAAACCAACAATGAAAACCAAAAACACAGGCTAAACACCCTGCCCCCAGCGAGGTGTTTATTGAGACGAAGAAAAATATTGGTTGGAGGTGGTCTGTATTCTGGAGAAAGCTAGGCAAGCACATCAGCTGTGGCTCAAACACATCCTACAGAAGGCGCTCTCTTGAAAATTCCCACTATTGGAGGATGGGAGGGGCTGTGGTGTTTTGGAAGAAAAATGTAATACCTCTACATGAAGAAAGATAACCTTCCACCAAAAAATAAATGAATAAGTAGGTAAATAAATAAATAAACCAAAATTTGGTACCAGCTAAGACCAACTATATTTGGGTCAAAGTTCAGGTACACGATTTGGCTTTTAACACTTGACTTTCTTCTTTAGTAAGATGAAGCTGACTCTAATAGGGATTCCAAATCTTATGGTTTAACACACCATAATCTTGTGCAGATCCGAGAGGACGGATTCCACACAATGCGCTCATTCCAGTAACGGTGGTCTTCGAGGGCCTGGAGATCTCCATGCTGCATCTGCATTCAGCAAGGATGGCCTGGTGGAAGGCTGACGTCACTCTACTGGCATCCCATTGGCTGCACTCAGTCACATGGTCCCACAGGGTACACAGTAATGCGGCCCAAGGTTTGAGTGAGCCAGCACTCTCTGCTCTCATCCTTCCTCTCTGGCTGGGCCCTGGGATCCAGAGGAGCCAGTGCAGTAAAGAGAATAAGAGAAGGGAAAGGAACAGAAAACGGACTTAAAAAGGTGAGTTCCCTTTGTCCCACTGCACCTTAGACATCATCTGGGAGCAGAGATGAAGGGGCAGATTTTGAACTGGGTGACAATTGGATTTTTAATAACTGAAAATAAGACAATAGTAAAATGAAAATTAACCGGAAAAGTTCAGGCATCTTCTCTATATGGGATAGGGAAGGGAGAGCAGACATCTTGAAGGCAGTGATTATAAAACAAAATTTTCCTCCTTTTGAGGCACCCAATTAATTAACCGGTTGAATTGTTGGTTCCATATGTTGAAATATAATGCTGCCATTAAAAATCATGTGGCATATTTAGATTTCATTTGCATGGAAGAATATTCTTGATGAACTACATTAGAAAATAAGTAATGGCATAAGAGCATACTTTCACAAAATAAGTGTGTATGGAGTTTACATTATCGGCAGCTGTGTGTGTGTGTGTGTGTGTGTGTGTGTGTGTGTGATTTGCATAGGGAGAAGGAGAAACATATACATGAAAAGGATGAAACTGGTCATCTCTGGCTGGTGAAATTTATAGTAATCAAATATTTTTCTCCTTAGAACATGTGTTTATTAACTTTTACTTACCTGTTATGACTTCAGGAAGAGAAGAATAAAAAATAAGGATAATGTGAAATAAACATTAACAAGTAAAGTTATGAAAATGTTTTATGTGTACCTACTACATATGCCCTAATTATCTCTTAAGTATTATCTGTATTTTATGATTTTTTTGAGTCTAAAAGAACTGCAGCATTAGCTGATGGTGATAGATAAGCTGAAACCAGTAAGGATATTTCCCTTTAGATAAATAACATTTTCCGTCTTTTATCTCAACCAATCTCATTATATCTCTTTCTCCTTTTATGTTTTCTATTACTATAGTAACTATGAAATAAGAATTGCAAAACTTAGCTAATAACAGATGTTTCTGCGGTTGGAGAAAATAGCATCTCTTACAATTTTGTGAGGCAAATGTGCATTACCCTAAGCTGCAGACACCCTTTCCAGCCTGTAGGTGGCACCAACGTTCAGGCCTTGTAGCCGTGAGAGCCCATCGGAGTCGGAGGTCTGGGCCAGAGAGGAAGCGGCAGCTTCCCAGGTGGAGCCAACTCTCAGGACCCCTCGTTTTCAACAGACACACACTTCTTCAGCCAACACACGCTCCTCACGTGGTGTGTGTTCTGCTTCCAGAGGGCTGAGGGCTTCCGTGCTCCTGGTCCCTCAAACAAACTCTAGTGACCCCCTCAAATAATACAAATGATTAGCGGGGCCACCTTATTCATTGGCCTGGTCTTGATGTATTTTCCTTTTCTACTGGCGGCGCAGCCGGCGCTTATTTGTGTGAGTCCGTCTTACCGCACAGAGTGTACGGAAGATTTTATTGGATACGATTTAAGAAGGCAGCACTCTAATGCATTACATGCCCTCGAGTTTATTATGTAAGTGCGGTGGGCTACTTTAGTACAATCAAAAGTCAACTGATTTTTTTAACTGACAATTGACTCCCAGTGGACATGGGGATAATGTGCCTTGATTCCATGAAATTCCAGCTGAGGAACAATAATAGTGTATATGTGATATCCTAGACTCCAGTTTTTTTATATTGTCTCTAGAAAGGTATTGTGCACCTAAAACATCGGGATAGATCCTGAATCGATACCTTTATGTTCCTTATAATCAATTAAAGCTGAAGCCATAGATCCATGGATTTCGTTAGTCCCAGATACAGTCACTTGTAATGTTGCTCTTTGAAAGTAAATATAAATCATATTATAACATGTAAGAGAATTAAGGGGTTTATGGTTTTAAGTCAGTTGAATTAGTCATAAACAAAAATACGAGTCCTCTACTTAAAAATCAAAGCTGTGCCAAATTTTCGGTTTTCCCAAAAGTAATTTTTTTTCCCCCTGAACTATGAATTCAGTAGTTTGTAAGATATTTAGTTCTGTCATGACAGCGCTGAGAACTGGACCTCTCTTTTGAAAATATTAAGTCAAAAAGCCTTTTAAAAAAAAAAAGAAAAAGAAAATATTAAATCAACAACCAGGACCCTGCTTCATGCGATGATATGCCCCTGAAATCTTCCACATACAACAAATGGTGTTTTAAAAGCACTCAGGGTGGGGCGCCTGAGTGGCTCAGTGGGTTAGAGCCTCTGCCTTCGGCTCAGGATATGATCCCAGGGTCCTGGGATCGAGCCCCGTATCAGGCTCTCTGCTTAGTGGGGAACCTGCTTCCTCCTCTCCCTCCTGCCTGCCTCTCTGACTACTTGTAATCTCTGTCTATCAAATTAAAAAAAATAAAATAAAAGCACTCAGGGAAATCTCTGTGAGAATCGAATGATGCATTTCCTCTTAATGTGACTAACTGTTCTGTAAGTTATGTCCTCAGTTAAATTTAGATTTTGTTTAAATCTTGAGTTTCCTATCACAGGACCTCAAAATAGTTTATGATATTATTCTGGAGGCTGCTTGTTACCCACCTCCGGAATTTATTCAATATAATGTGAAACCGTTTTGAAAACCACGGTTGGAGAATTTTTTTTAAAAAATGGTGAAAAATCACTGTGTTGAATGTATTTTAACTACAAAATCATTCCCAAAACACAGTCCCTGAGTGGGATGTCGCCATGATGCTTCTGTGCTGGCTTTTGCTGCTTCATGGAGCTGGTGACGTTTGGGCACTTAATGAAGTGGAGGTTTTCTGCTGGAGAACAGAGAGGAAGGAATGTTCTGCTCAGGGCAACCAGGTGCAGAAAGGTATGGTTGATAAGGCAGGTGCTGTGTTCAGGACACCCTCCTTGTCCTATGGTGTCCGTGGGGCCCCAGGCCCGGGGAACAGGGGCTTGGGGGCTCAGGGCCAGGCAGAGGGACTTATACTTTATTTTTTGGCATTTAGAGGACAAGGAAGGTTGTGTAGGAGAACTTATAGGAACAGGAGACCAGGGCCACGCAGCTGTGAAGGAAGAGGGTGACTCTGCTCACTTTTTGTAAGATTGTTGTGACGCGGCAAGTGCTGTGATAATCACGGCAACCACACTAAGTATGTGTTCAGGCTTAGTCGTATAAGAGATGATTTTACATGTAAAGTTAATTTGTATAGTAGTTCACTCCTGAGAAAACAGACCCTGAGAAGTCTTAAACCAGTGGTGCCTGTGAGTGGCCATGCTGGGGTGAGAACACTGGCCCGAGGATGGGCACCAGCCCCCTCTGGGCTCTGTGGGTAGTGACCTGCACCTGCCTCCCCATGGGGGCAGGGGGACTCTCCGCTCCCCCTCAACTGCCCTGGGAGTCAGTCTCAGGAAGTAGAGCCTTGTGCATACAAACTGAAATAAAAGATGGAGTTCTGTTTGACACCAGCAATTTGGGGAGAAGGATAAGCAGTCCGATCAGAAATAAATTGAGAATTGGGTAGAAATGGTTTCTTTTTTTTTTTTTTAAGATTTTATTTACTTATTTGACAGAGAGAAATCACAAGCAGGCAGAGAGGCAGGCAGAGAGAGAGGAGGAAGCAGGCTCCTTGCTGAGCAGAAAGCCCGATGCGGGGCTTGAACCCAGGACCTGGGATCATGACCTGAGCCAAAGGCAGCAGCTTAACCCAGTGAGCCACCCAGGCACCCCAAAGAATTGGGTAGAAATGGTTTCTATTATCAGCTCTGCTGCTGACTGGCTGAGACTTTGAGTAAATCACTGAATTGCGTGATTTCCCCATGTGTAAAATAAAGAACCAAGTGATTTTCAAGGGCCCTCTAGCTCTGAGATCCAGTTTATATTTCAAATGGAAAGTATCTGCCTGAAGGCATTAATATATTGTTCACGGTTTCCCAGTAAACTACTTTCCAATAAATGAACTGCTTAAGGCCATTTGAAGAAGTCTCTCTCTTGCTCTCCCTTTCTCTCAATATCTCTCTCTCTCCCCATTTCCTCCTTTCAGATTAATGATGCACTAATTTTATAATATGGCATTGACTTCTGACTTGATGGGTCATACAACTCACATTTACCCTCCACCTGCCCTAATTTCTCAGCTGAATTTCCGTGAGCTTTCACACATGGACTGGGTGTTGCGGGAGTGAAGGGCTTTCGCCCCCTAGCAGAGAGCTCCTGGGGGAAGGCGTTTTCCAGGCATGGCTCCTGCTGGAACTCTGCGGTTGTCCTATCTGCCTGGAGCAGCAGGCTACTGAAGTTGCCTATTGTGCTGATTGATCTTCCCATGTTTGTGATTGAGACTTCCTGTGTTTTGAAGTATGTTTACACCTGCCAGTGGATTTCATAACATCTCCCTTATGTTTTACATCAACAGTATTCAGTAGAGTGCATGGGGTTCATTTGCTGTGAGGAACAGCAGATGACATTTCGTTTTTCCTCATATAACAATTACGAGCAGGGTTTTAAGGTGTCGGAAGTGGGAAGTGATAAGTACCGGTGGGTCAGGGGTAGCTCTGCAGAACACACCGTCACATCAATTTGCCAGAATTTTTATTTTAAAATGAAACAACCTCATAATGATTCCCTCTGATATTACATGCAAAAAATCCTCTATAAATCCCTCCCAGTGTGTTAATTCAGTGTTTTAAAATGATTTGCCAGACCTTTAGAAAGTACATCCACTACCTTCTTTTCTGTTTGAATCTAAATTGTCCTTATTGGGGCACCTGGGTCGCTCAGTCTAAGGGATCATGATCCTTGATCCCAGGGATCGAGCCCCACGTCAGGCTCCCTACTCAGTGGGGTGTCTGCTTCGCCCTCTGCCTGCTGGTCCCCATGCTTGTGCTTTCTCTCTCTCAAATAAATAAATAAAATCCTGAAAAAAAGATTGTCCTTATTGTAATCAGGGTTGTGGAGTTAAATCCCTGTTGTTTCTCTGAACAATAAAGCCCTTCACAAAAAGAGGCTGTTTCTAATGTGAAACAAAGTTAAGAAGATTTGAGGGTATAGCCTAGTTACCTATGGTGTCTATCCAGGATTTGCAAGTGGAATTACTTCTCTGAAGTACAGTAGATATTCGTTGGCTCGCCATTTAATTCTTTATGTAGACAATAATAAATCAGTTAAAGTAGCGCAAAACTAGTACTTATTGACAATCATTATTACTAATTACTTAAAAAAATGTGAAACATCATACAATCACATCATAATGTTAAGAAACTGATATTCTGGGGCTGAGACACAGATTCATCCTTAGCTTCTGTGATAAATCTTAGCTCATTGGCTTTCCTTCTAATTCTCTAGAGATCATTCTCTAAATCCTATGAATATATTCAGTTCAGTGCGTTTGTATTTTCATTCGGTTTGAAGTACTTCTTTTATTTCCCTTGAGACGTCCCATTTGACCTAAGGATGATTTAGAAATATATCGTTTCATTTCCAAGTGTTTGGAGATTTTCCTGGCTTTTTGTGTTATTGATTTCTAGCTCAGTTCCACTGTGGCTAAGGAACACCTTGTATATTATTTCAATCGTTTTACACTTACTGAGGTTTGTTTTCTGACTCAGGGTATGGTCTAGCTTGGTGAATGTGCCATGGGCACTTGAGAAGACTATGTATCCCGTTGTTTGAAGTGTTCTGTGATTATGGATGGGAACCTGTTGGTTGACAGTGCCATTGAGTTCTCTTCTACCCTCACTGATTTTCTATCTAGCTCCTCTATCAATTGTTTAGGGACAGGTGCTGGTCTCCAACAGGAGGTGTGGATTTATCTGTCTCTCCTCCTAATTCTGTCCATCCCTGATGCATTACCATATTGTGCAGCTCTGTAGCTCTGGTGTTTGGCACACACACATTCGGGGTTGCCATGACTACTTCTTGGTGGATCATTATGTAATGTCCTTTTCTGTTCCTGGCAATTTTCTTTACTCTGAAGTCAATGCTAAATGATTTTAATAAAGCTACTTCTGCCTTCTTTTCATTAATGTTTGCATGATAGAGCTTTTCTTCATCCTTTTATTTTCAACCCACCCATATTATTATGTTTGAAGTGATTTTCTTATAAACAGCGTATAGATGGGTCAGTTTTCTTTGTATTTTTTTGGTTGGTTTTGCTTTGTTCTGTTCATTTTTTTATACATCTGTTTTGCAAATCTCTGTGTTTTAGCTGGTGTATTGAGACAATTCAAATATAATGTGCCTATTGATATCATTGGACTGAGGCTGCCATTTTATTGTTTCCTTTCAGTTTGTTCTCTCTGTTTTTCATTTATCTGCCTTCCTGGGAGTTGCTTAAGGAATTTTTAGAATTTATATTGATTTATCTGTATAGTGCTTGGATAGATTTTGTATAGTTTCTAGCGGTTGCTCTAGGATTATATCACTCTAACAATACAGTATACTTGGGAATTTTCACTAGGTTAAGGACATATAGAAGCTTTACTTATCTTTATGTTACTGTGCTCTTCTCTGTTTTTAATTAGCCGCCCTAAATATTTCATTTGCAAGCAATGAAACCCACATTAGGCTGTGTTATATTTTTGCTTCTATCATCAAACATATTATAGGAAACTCAAGAGAAGGAAAGTCTATCATATTTATCCGTATTTTTGCTTCTCTGTTGTGTCCTTGTCCTTCTGATCTTCCACGGTTGGTTCTTTGGGGCTTCCTTTCAGTTTAGAGAACGTCCATTTGTCATTCTGTCAGAACAGGATTGCTGGCAACAAGGACTCTTAGTTTTCTTCATCTGCAAGTATCTTGACTCCCCTTTCATGCCTGGAGGATATTTTCACTGAATATGGAACTTGTGGATGAGAGGTCTTTTCTTTCAACACTTAAAAAAAACAAAACAAAACAAAACAAAAACAGAAACAAACAACAAAAAAAGCACTTTATTTTGGTGAGAAATTCCCTATCATTGGAATTTTCCCCCCTGGTGGTTAAGATGTTCTTCACTACTTTCAAAATATTTTCTTGTCCTAGGTTCTCGTAAATTTGATGGTGATGTATCTTGTGGATTTCTTCAGGTTTGTACTGTTTGTGGTTCCCACGGCTTTTCAAATCCATAGGTTTCTGTGTTTGGCCAAATCCATGAACTTTTTAGCCATTATTTTTCAGCTATTTTCCAATCATGCCACCCTACCCCATCTCTATCTAGGATGCCCATGGCCTGTGGTTCAGGTCTTGAGTTGTAAGCACCCATGCCTCTATTGTTCTGCGTGTTTCCTTCAGTCTGCTTCTCTCTTTTGTTTACCTACTAGGCAATATATATTCTTCTGTCTTCAAGTTCATGGATTTCCTCCTGTTTCTCTGTTCTATTTTTGAGCCTATCCACAGAGTTTTTGGTCTCAGTTATTACATTCTATAGTTCTACACCTTCCATTTGTTTCATCTTTGTATCTTTCTATTTCCTTCTTGAAATCTTCTATCATTTCTTTCCTTTGTGCTTACAATGTGAAAACATTTTTGTTGTGGCTTCTTTTAATCATTTGTCAAATAATTCTAGCATCTATATCACTTTGGTGTTTGGATCTTTTGGTTGATTTTCTCATTTAGAGTTTTTCCTGGTTCCTGGTATGATGGGTGAAACCAGAACCTGTTGAGTATTATATTGGGATAATCTGGGTCTCATTTCCATCTGCTTTTTTAGCTGGTCTCCCCTTCTATCCTTCAGAAAGAAGGGACCAGTACTTCTTTACTGCCAGGTGGGGTTGGCAGTCAAGTTTCCCCATTCAATCAATCTCTGAACACCAGGGAGTGGGATAGGGTTGCTCCTTACTTCATTTCCCTGTTAGACCCTCAGTGGCTTGGAGGGACAGGTGCAGCTTATTAACACTCCAAACTTGGCATCTGCTAACTTTGAGAGGAGTGGAGAGGTTAGCCTCATTACGACCGGGCACTAGAGCGTTGGTGATAGAACCCAGCAGGGAGGTGAAGGGCATCTCATCACTGTTGGGTGGGGCTGGAAGTCCAGGATCTCCATGTGAGCGCACCTTGTTATTGCCCAACTGGAATGATACTGTCCAGTGGGGAGCTTAGAGCCTAGGGCAATCAGAAATCTAGCTCCCTACTCCTTTTGGTGGCAGTGGTGGGACGAGGCCTCATTTTATTCTTGTGGTATATGCTGAAGTAGAGAGATTACTGACTCAAATGTTCTGTCTTCCCAGGACACCCTTTTCCAGATCCTTGAGCCAGAGGGAGCAGGCTTTTCTGACTGCATCCATTCATAAATCTGGGTTGCTGGTAGAATTCTTCAGCCTCATATGTGGTTTATGTGAGCAAAAAGAAAAAAACAAACAAACCCAGGAACTCAGTTAACTCCTTTTTTGAGTTTCGAGGTCACTGATTGGTCTGGCTTCTTCTCTCCACCTTTCAGAGTTTTCTTGTGTTTGCTTTCCATATAAAGTTCAGAGTTTTATCAGCATTTAGCAGAAGGAAGAGGGGAAAAAGTCCTTTTGTTTCATCTTTACCAAAGCAGAGTTGCCCCATAAGATTCTTTAAGACAAAAAACAAAACAAACAAACAAAACAAAACAAAACAAAACAAAAAAACATGTCCACAAGGCCGGACATTCCCATTAATTTATTAAAAAGGAAGAATGTTCTATCAGTTGACAATTCAGAAAGCTCATGGTATCATCTGTCCCATTGCCAGCAATGGAGACGGAGGAACGAAGCCCTTCAGAACCTGGGTTTGCATCGTTGCTAAGAGATAGCAAACATTTATAGAGACTGAGTCACAGAGGAAATGAATCGGTGACCTATTGTATTGGAATAATAGGCTCACATCACCCCCACGAGCACAGATCCTCATGTTCCAGGAAAGTGAACATGACCGATGTAGAATTAAGAAGTATGGAGAGGAGATAGTACACTTTTGACCGAGACATTATTATGATCATAATGATCATGATTATATCGTGACTACTTCCCACTTATTCTGAAACTGCTTCCAGTAGTGTCAAGTATCAGGACCAAACAAAAGTGTACCCAGTTGTCATACTCACTCTGACCCACATTCTGCTGTACTATTCCTGCTGAGATGACAATTTAATCTGTGTTGTTTTTTATTTGAAAGCAAAAGTGTACAATTTGTTAAACCTCAAAAATTTAGCTCGCTTCCTTTACAAAAGAAAGTTTGATATAATTTGGAAACTTCAACATTGAAATACCTAGCTTCAATATTATTTTATACTAGAGGAATGTTGGTTTCTTCAGGAGTAATTGGATATTTAGGTTTTTTGCAGTAACATTCAATATTCATGATCTAGAGGCGTTTGGTTTACTCCATCCCTGTGGCTGTTTTTTATCACTGTTTAAAAGGGTATTTCAGTGGTCGGAATTGACAAGAATTGAAGAAGGCTTCAAAGAAGTATTACTTTATTTACCTAACTTGAAAGATGTGTGGTAAGTAAAATCAGAAAAGTTATGTTGTTTTAGAGTTAGAAGGATCTTATGGGATCTAAACCCTTCCCCTAAAATAAGATAGATTACCAATTTTTATTTTTATATTCACTTCCTTGAGAGAATTAGTTCAAAAATTAAGCAATTAAAAAAAAAAGGTTTGTTAAATTCAAGGTAACCTATTAAAGTCATTGTCATGCACATTATTTGATTTCTGAGCCCATATACGCTTAATGAATACTAATACAAAAGCCATATAAAGGTCAGATATTGCCACAAGCTACATGTAGGCCAAAGAGTAGAGTTCCTGTGTGCCTGGATAGAGTGTGACTCAGGAGGGATGCAGACACAGTTTTGAATTTCCAAGCAACTATGTTTGATTTTGGTTCTATCCTTTAACCTCCATCACATTTGTTGCCTCTCTTACAGAATGAGGAGGAAAGGATGATGGATTTTATAGATTTTGAATGATTATGGATGACCTTTCTTTGGAAAAGAACACTTGAGAACATTTCTCCCCCTATAGTCTCATTCAGCTTTTAGGGGAAAGTGATGTAAAGGGAACAGCATTTCAAAAGAACAACTTCCTACCCAGCTCTCAAGACTCATTTGACTCAATTAAAGGAAATCACAGCTGTTATCCCACAGCTGCTGTCAGATGCCCTCTGCCAAGTGAAGCGGCATCAGGAAGTTAAACTAAGGTCAAATAATCTGATGCTTGCTGAGGGAATGAACAGTATGCTTTGCCTTTCCAGAACACGGATGGCTCTGCCCGCCTCTGTTTCAAAGTGGAAGTAGAGATTGCAAACATCTGGACATAAAGGGCCTCGCTTTCCTAAGCATTTGGTCAGCACCGTTAAGAACCCAAAAGCTCCTCCCACCTTTGTAATTGTTAGAAACATCCTCCAATTTTATTTAAAGTTCTGTGTAGAAAAATAAATAAAATGAAAATCAACCTATGTGTAAATAGTAGGAAAATATTTCCCTAATGATGACATGATTTGAAATTGATTTTCAAAAACACTCAAAGCTGAGAGTAAAAAGTGTCACTAAATATGGATAGACAACCCTCTTTTAAAAAAAATCATTGCCTAAGATAGTTTCTAGACTCTTGTGAAAGTATAAGAGAGACATCTACTGGAAAGAAGAGGGCATACCTTGTTATCAGATAAGTTTTCAGTTTCAGGGAGAAAACACAACTCTATTTCCATTGCCCCAAGACTTTATACCATATACTTCTGAGATGAACATGTTACCATAGTTATGAAGATTCATTTATGAAAATGTGTGAACACCATATGCTCAAATGTCAGGAGAAGGCTAAGTTTAATTCAGAAACCACTTTGGTAAGTCAAAAGTGTTGCTCCACATCTAAAAAATTATATGTAAATCATAAAACCAATGATGGATTTTCTTGTGTGAGATACTAATTGTTATTTAAAAATTTCAGAACATTTCTATAAACCTGATATACAAAATCATAGGGATTATTATTTTACAAGCTAGAAAACTCATATCTCTTTGAAATTGAACTAGCACAGATTTGTGGCTTAAAACATTACAGGCTGGAAGAGGCCCGAATCTGGAAATGGACGCAAAACAATTGTCAGTTATCTAAGTAATACAGGCACAAGTCTAGCTGGGATACACAATGACAACTGAACAGAACAGGATAAAAGTATGAGTTTTAGGTCCTGGTCCCCTACTGCTTGAAGAAGCTGTGGATGAAAAGTTTCAAGAGCTTGAAAGTCACGCAAAACTTACTGGAAGCTCAGGTGCACCAATGGCGTTGGTGCACCTGAGCTTCCAGTAAGTTTTAGATAAATCGGCATTATTTAGACCCAATTTATCTAAATAAAGTTGGAATAACTCTCCATGGAAGTTAGCCTGGGTGTGAGCTGAGGACATTGTATCAATCTTACAGGTACACAAACTAGGAATATTAGGTATACTCATGGATGCTGGGCTTTAGTTCTGGCTGTTTTAACAGAATATCATAGACTGAGGACTTAAATCACAGAAATTTGCTTATCACAGTTTCAGAGTCTGAGAAGTCCAAGATCAAGGTACCAGCTGATTCAGTTCCCAGGGAGATCCCCCTTCCTGGATTTTCATAAGAGATCTTCTCCTTCACATAGTGGAGAGAAAAACAATCTCATCTCTTCCATTTTTGTAAAGGCATTAATCCTGTCATGAGAGCCCTATCCTCATTACTGAATCTAGCCCTAATTACCTCCCTAAGGTCTCCCCACCAAATCCCAACACTAGGGATTAGGAGTCAACATACGAATAGTTCGCAATACTGTATTGTATTGTATTGTTATTGTATACTGTATTGTATACTTAAAAGAAAATTGTCAGAGAGTAATCTCGTGTTTAGCCTTCCTACCACAAGAGAGGAGAGGCATGAGGAAATGTTTGGAGGTGAAGGGTTGGATACATTTATGACCTTGAGTGGGATGATGGGTTCACAGGGGCATACATATGTCCAAACTCATCAAAATACATACATCAAATGTGCAGTTTTTTGTTAATTGTACATCAATAAAGTTGTTAATAAAAAATCAGGTTACTTTTAAGATTGTTTAAAAACAGAATAGTAAAGGAGGCTTTATGTATTTGGAATACCGAAGAGTCAATATACAAGTTAATTAATTAAAATAAAAAGTATTTTCTTTTCCTAAAAGTTTACTGGAATGCTTGCTGATAAAATGATATGAGTGTTGGGGTGCCTAGGTGGCTCAGTGGGTTAAAACCTCTGCCTTCGGCCCAGGTCATGATCCCAGGGTCCTGGGATGAGCCCCGCATCGGGTTCTCTGCTCAGTAGGGAGCCCACTTCCCGCACTGCCTCCCCCACCGCCTGTCTCTCTGCCTACTTGTGATCTCTGTCAAATAAATAAATAAAAACTTTTTTAAAAAAAATGATATGAGTATTATATTAAAAGCTTGAAGGATCTGAGATACTACCTTACTTAAAAGTCAACAGATGATCTTGGGATAGGTAGATCGATAAATGGCAGATAAATAGATACATAGATACATAGATGTATCAGTATCAGAATAGTGCTGTTTCTATCGGATATCCCTGTGAGGAAAAGGTTACTGTTGATCCCTACCTTGTCCTTGTCCTTTTTTATATATTTATTAATGCTTTGAAAATTATATTGAGATGCTACTCACCTATTCTTTATGAAACTCCAAGCCGAATATGAGAGAAGATACATAGCACAGTGAATAAGGATGACAAAATTAGTACTCAACAACTTTGAACAACAGGATGTAAAATATCAGTTGTATGAAGAGAAGCAAGGGGAAACTGTGAACACAAGACAGTGTATGTTTTAAGGGTCGGTTTGCGAGTGACCTCTGTGCATGGCAACATCATGTTATGACTACAAGAAAATCTTAGGTTGAGTTAATGGAAGAACAGAATCTGGAAAGAACAATAAAATGCTGATGTATTTCTTACCCCATATCTGGAGTGGTACACCTGTACTGTAATGCAGAGAGAGATAAACTAGGGCTCCTGGAAAGAGCAGTGATCAGGGAGAAGCTTAATTCTGGGTCATAGAAAGAACATTCGAAAGTATAGTGGATGTTAAGCCCGAAGGGCAAGAGTCTTAGGAACATAGGATACTCCCACATCGATAAGTATTGTGCTTATTTCCTATGCGAATAGAGTATAAATTATGGAATCTACCAGGCAATAATTCAAGCTTGAAATAAAGAAGTGTCATCTGAAAAATTTTGTCTAAAGAAAACATAATTTTTCCCCTTCGGAAGAGACTACTTATGGAATAAATATTGGTTCAATATCTATGATCATGGAAAGTTTCCCATAAATTGCGGCATCATATCATTTTTCAGCAAGCCCCATGCAGCCTGTTCACTGGAACAGTTCGGAGACAGACTTGTGTTTGGTCCAGAGAGCACAGGAGAATGATAAAGGCGAATGTCTATTGAGATGCGGGTTTGCCCTCTGCTGGCGCTCTTCCACGTGTTCCTCTTGCACTGATGGGGTTCATCTGCTCCAGCCCCAACAGCAGTAGTGCTGCTCTGACTCTTCTGCAGATAGAAAATAAACACAGATTTTATTTAGCTGGTTGGTTACTAGTGGGTCCAGTACGATGGGAAAACCATTTCCAACAATAATCCCAAAGGCAGACACACACATAAAAGAACAGGAGTGCTGACATGAATTTGCATAAAATGTAGTGGAAGGTTGGCAGCATCTTCCCTAAAGGTAGAAATTAACTGAGGGGCACCTGGGTGGCTCAGTTGGTTAAACGTCTGTCTTCGGCTCAGGTCAAATGACCATCCCAGGATCCTAGAATCAAGCGTCACATCGGGCTCCCTGCTCAGCGGGGAGGTTGTTTCCCTCTCCCTCTGCCTGCTGCTCCCTCTGCTTGTGCTCGCTTGCTTGCTCTCTCTCTCTCTCTCTCTCTCTGTGTCAAGTAAATAATAAATAAAATCTTATAAAAAGAAATTGATTGAATTTCCACCTAATACAATGCATTTGAATATCTATGAAAAACAATTACCATTACCTTCAATTATTTACATCTTAAAGAGTGTATAAAATAGCTCAGTCAAAAAAAGAAAAGAAAAGAAAAAGTAAGGTTCAGAAACTGTAGAATCAGATAACCTCTGAGGTCTCCTAGATGTTCCAGTATTTCATTGAAAGAACACAACCTCTCTGCCCATTATAAAGTCTTTGAAATTCTTTTCAGACGGAACTTCATCGAGTTGGCACAGTATAGAGTATTAAAAATAATTTTATATCCTAGATCACTCACTAGGTAATAGTGGAATATATCCTGAAACAGGCTTGAAGAAATAAATGGCATTGTTAAACCAAACTTCATTTCATTCCTGTCTCTCTGAGCCAGGTTTTTAAACATTTATATTTGTAAAAACAATAATATAAAATTGTGCCCAACCCTACTTCATTCTAGTAAGACATGGTGCTACTGCACACATCTGTCTGAAATATTTGAAAATGAAAGAAAACCTCATATCTCTCTCTCATGAGATTCATGTCCCATGAGTTTGCTTTTTATGTCTAATATTTCATAAATCATATAGTAATTTGTTTTTCAGTATGTTTTTGCTAAAAATAACTGCAATAGTAAGTTAATCTAAAACAAATGTTAACCCTGATGCCTTCTGAACACAGGGCATTGTAAAAATTAAATGTATATGCTCATTTGTGTGGCACAGACATACGGCAGGGCGTTCAATAAAACGTGCTTACAAACATTCTCCGGGGGAAGTGGGAAGGACATAGAGATTCAGGAAGAATCTGGTCAATGTAAAGTCGTTGGCTTTTAAATAGGGGCTTGTTCAGGTGTGTTTTAAATAGTTTATGATGTGATGGATATCACGTTGCCCTAATATGCTTTATTACTGGGTTATATCATTTATAACAATGCATATTATAATGAAAAAAATATAGATATCTATTTAAATACATAGGAGAAAGAGCCCCATTTTTTTTTTAAGTAACATGGAGTAAAGGAACGACCCCCAGAAAAAAGAAAGGAAGGACTGTGCATGTTGAACCAGTTCTGCACGTGGAGGGAGGGGGGCTGCTGCAGGCCCACAGACCCAGGGTCTTTCCAGGTTTCAGTATCTAGGGACTCTGGGAATGGATCTGCAGCTCTGGTGCACTCAAGAGGACTATCGTAGCTTAGAAATACCATTCTCCATCCTCGTCACTGAGTATCCTCTCCATAACGCAGTCAGAATTTTTTAGTGAAGACAAAGGTTATTACCTTTTTTCCCTTTCCTTTCCTTTTCCTTTTCCCTTCCCCTTCCCTTTCCTTTTTTCTTTCCTTTCTTTTCCTTTCCTCTTCTCTCCTCTACTCTTCTTTTTTTCTTTTCTTCTCTTCTTCCCTCCTCCCCCCTCCTTTTTTAGCTTTCTGGGGCTCTTGGCATAAAGACCACCGGATCCCAAACCTACCTGCGACACCAGCCCCCTCTACCTTTCCTACTGCCCTCACTTCTTTCCAGCCCCCGCTCCCCTTCTACTTTCTAGGGTGGTCCAACGGACTCCTTCCCTCAGGACCTGGGCTCAAGCGGACCATCACCCTGCCCAACCCCATTTCCTTCAACTCCTTTTCATCACAGATCCAGTATGTCTGCCTTTGGTAATTCTTCCCTGACCAGCAGACTAGATCAGGCTCCCCATTTTACCTTCCCAAAACACCCCATATTTGCTCACATAGCACTTCATGCTTGTCATAATAAATATATCTGTGGAATGATTTGATTACCCTTAATCTCTGACAGTGAGTTCTGCAAAGGCAGGAACCGTATACCTTTGCACAGCACGGTATGCCAGCATCTACTTCACTGCCTAAAACAGGACAACCATTCAACACATTATAAGACACAGTGAATGACTATTTTATCTGACATGATCTGCCTAGAGAAGGAAAAGTAGAGAGTTTAGGAAAGGCCATATAAATGCAGTTTCACATGGATAATTGTGGACTAATAAGTCAAAAAGTAATTCCTTTAGTACTTTTTGCAATTAATTTTAGATACAGCTGCAGATGCAATTTTGAGGCCAGTATATGATCCACTGTAACATCTGACCACAGAGGTGAGACCACGGAAGGACTGACACAGCCCAGGCGATGAGTTCAACTTAAGATTTTGGTCATCCACCCGGTCTCTCTAGGTTTCTTTGCTTTCCCCATTTGTACAATCAGTATTTTGTTGGATCTGTATGACGTGTATAAGGCCTGAAGTTCAGGGAAAAGAGAGGTATAAACCCGCAAACTAATTTTAACAGCTGTATCGCATATTCAAACTTGGAGCAGTAGGGACAGAGGAGTCTGGAAGCTGGTTACCTATCAGGAGAAATCAGCAGGGCAGACAAATCGAGAGTAGAGGATATGTGGAGAGAATAGTCAAGGTTTTGAAGACATGATGCTTGTTTCTTACTAAAAAAGAGAAAGAGAGAGAGAGAGAAGAAGAATTCAAACTGGACAAGTTAGGGCCAGGACCAGGCAAACTCCCTAAGCAGTTTCCATAAATATAAACAAAAGCATATATAATAAAACAAAAACAAGCCCATATGTAGAAATTCAAGAAACAGTTACAATGTAACAACAGTATCTGGAAAGTGATTTATTTTTTCTCTTTGTTCTGGTGGACTATCTTGGCATTTAGTTGGATTGGGAAATCATCTTTAAGTTCTAGTGTTTAAGAAGAGGTGTACATTTATATAACTACATTAGACCTACACGTGATAGGCTCCAGTGGCCCCTCTGAGCGAGTACCCCTGTCCTGTGAATCCTCCTGGAGTGATGGGAGCTGTTTCCCCTGGGCCCCCAGAAGGGACTCCATTTCCTCCAACAGGCTCCGAGGGGGGCATACGGTAGCTCGGGTTCCAGACGTGTGACCCCAGCTCCTTTCGACCACACAGGTTTATGCAGTTTCACATGGATAACAGTGCACTAATGAATCAAAAGAGAAGTTCCTTTACTATGTTCTGCAATTAACTTTGGGCACAGCACCAGCTATAATTTTGTGGCCCATAGTTAATCCATAGTGACACTTGCCCACAAGGAGAGCTCTCTCCCTCCTTGCCAACACCCTACCCTCCCTCCTGTGAAAAGCAAGCCGCTGTTTCAAAGACAGAACTTTCAAGGTGGAAACGGTCTTCTTGGAGTCTAACGGTTAGAGTTTTTAATATCTTTGGAGAACTGGGCCATGGCTGTCCCCGTTAGTGCATGTCGGAGAAGGTAACAAGTTGAAACGTTTGACATCACCCTGTCTGGTTGAAGGGAACATGGGTGTTTGATGGCTGAGGGTTCACTGTCCCCTCCAGCTTCACGTTTCTGTGAAATCCTTAACGAAAATTTGTTTGTTTGTTTTTTAATATAAACTTGAAGTGATATAAGTATGTGTGTGTATGTGTGTGTGGCTTTCAAACTTTTGAAAAATGAATTAGGTGAGACTCCCGTAGTGTCTAGTAAGGAGTGTTTAGACGTTTGTCAACTAAACACTCATAATCACTGTAGTTGTGACAAAGCAGTCAAGGCATATTAATGACATCATCCCCTTGGATGCCGTCTCTGTGGCACCTGGCCTGGGATGTAGGGGAGCCAAGAGAAGACACAGGGACCTTCCCACCCTCTCCTTCCTCACTGCTCCAGCTCCCTACCCGCTCTGCCACCATCTCTCTTTCAGCTGTCTTCTTGTACCTGTTGGTTGTCTCATGCTCAGGGACTTTTAGTGCTGAGAGGTAGAATTTGGGAGGAATGTAGCTATTCCACCTTTCCCAGAACTCATCGATATGCTTGTGAAATACCATTATGCTCAACTTTTCTGTCCAACTATTGAAAACTAAGGGCACATTTTAACAAGCAAAATCCAGTTTTTTAAAAAAGGGAGTAAGTAATTTGATAAAATGATTTATGGAATAACACGAGTTATTTCAAATAGCTCATAAAAACATCATGAAATATATTCGCTTTGAAAGCAGTGATGAGATTGCTTCAAAAGCTGACAAGCCCACATCTGTGCTTGCTTGTTTTTGTTCGTTTACTGGAAGTCCTGTCTTTGAGCCAAATCTTTCTATCTCCCTTTGAGGCTGAGTGGCTGTCCAACCGAGAAGATGCAAGGGTGTCTGCAATGGGAAAGGGAAAACGAAAACAAAAACAAAAAACCAGAGCAACAAAGATTAGAACCTTTTGATGCTAGAACCTCTCTGGGTCTCAGTGCATTATTTTCCCCCTGGGAGAATTCCTAGGACTTCTGAGGACATGAAATTAATCGTAGAGTTATCTCTGCCTGGGAAGCGCCAAGTTGTTGGGGCAAGTACAGCTCCCCAAAGAGAACCCATCGGCCTGCGGCAGAATTGGCCACCCAAATCCTGTCCAGGGCTCCCTGGGCTCTGCCTGGGCTTCCCACGTGGAAGAAGACGTTACCTTGCAGGTGCCGCATCGATTTCAAAAATGGGAGATCATGCTCAGATCCTGAGAAGCAGAGTACAGAAGTCACAGGTACAACAAAATTTCATCTCCTTTTCCAACCCTGGTGGACTCCGTAGGTGCTGGGATGTCCCCAGCGGTAGCCCTTATGAAGCAAGTAGCAGAAGAAAAACTCTTCAGACATGGACTCGGCTGTAGCCACCTTGCCACTGTGTTTCGGTAAATTTAGAAACCAACCTCCTTGGCTGTGCAAGTCAGGAATCTAACGCAGGTGTCTGCGGATGTGTCCTTGGGAGCAGGCCCTTCCTCCGAGTCCATACCCCACCTGCAGCGTCCAGGTCTATGAACATGTGGGTTGAACACTACACGTTTGTGTAAAATATATACTGATTGCCTCTGTATTGGATAGATATTTATGACACACTATACATGGGTAAATACCGACAGGTGAGGAGGAAAATTAAAGTATGTTCTATGTGACCCTGGCTTTAAATTTGGGGTGTCTGCAAAATGAGGGAGAAGGGCAAGGCACCGAAGAAATAAGCATCTGTTGGGTCAAGATAACACCCGCAGGTGGCGCCTGGGTGGCTCAGTGGGTTAAAGCCTCTGCCTTCAGCTCAGGTCATGATCCCAGGGTCCTGGAATCGAGCGCGGCATCCGGCGGGCTCTCTGCTTCCTCCTCTCTCTCTGCCTGCCTCTCTGCCTACTTGTGATCTCTGTCAAATAAATAAATAAAATCTTAAAAAGAGGAAAGAAAGAAAGGAAGAGAGAGAGAGAGAGAGAAAGCAAGCAAGCAAGCAAGCCAACGAACACCCAGGGCACCACAAGGCCTGGTGACTTGCGGAGCCCGGGGCTGCGGCAGGCGGGATTCTGAGGACTGAGGACGCCCTTCCTCCCTACCCGGGTTATTCCATCGCACGGAAATCCAGATGCTGTTTGGAGGGTCTTTGGCAGATAAAAACAAGGTTAAAAAATCATCTGGTTTTAAGATAGGAAAATCATCCCCGAGGAGGGCCCCACGATCACGTGAGCTCTCAAAACCGGAAGTGGAAGGGCGCCTGGGTGGCTCAGTGGGTTAAGCCTCTGTCCGGCTCGGGTCACGATCTCGGGGTCCTGGAATCGAGCCCCGCATGGGGCTCTCAGCTCAGCGGGGAGCCTGCTTCCCTCTCTCTCTCTGCCTGCCTCTCTGCCTACTTGTGATCTCTCTCTCTGTCAAATAAATAAAATCTTAAAAAAAAAAACAACAACAACCGGAAGTGGAGTACGGAAGGGCCTCCAGGCGGGGGTGGGGGGGGTGGTGAGGGAAGGGAGGGGGAGGGGGGTGGGGGGTGGGCGGCGGCAGACACCTGCCGCTGGGATCCCGAGCCAGGGGGTGGGGGCGGGCAGTGTCTGGAAGCGGAGACTCTGCTCAGCCGAGAGCCCGCGAGGAAGCCACGAGGAAGCCCTGAACCCACAGGAACTGACTTGCCGCGAACAGCCTGAAGAAGATTAACGGAGAGTCTGTCGCCCTCGGAGGCTCCAGAGAGGAGTCGCACCTGCCAACACCTTGATCTCGGCTTTTTGAGACTCCGGCTGACGACCAGCTGAGCCGCCTGTACCCAAACTTCCGACCTGCGGGATGCGGAGAGCTTTGCTAAGGCACAGGAAGGAGGGAGTTGTCCGCCGCGCAGGGCGCAGGGCTCAGCCACCAGCCTGCGAGCGGCTCCGGCTCCCGCTTCTGCGACAGCTGAGGCCGCGGGGGGCGGGGGCGGGGGGGGGGGCTCCTTCCTTTAAAATAATCCATGATTTTATTTCTGCGCGCGCGGCCCGTGACCCAGGAAGCACTTATCCTTTCTGTGTTTAGGGACTCTCCATCCGTGCTGTGCGTTCATCCTGATCAGCAGTAAGACGGGCCTCTCCCAGCCCAGTTTTGGCCCTTTCGGGGGTAAAACCACCAGCTACCTGAGATGTTGGGTGAAGCCCCCAAAATGACTTTCACGGACGTGGGAGACGCTGTTGTCATCAGACCGTCCGCCAGTGGCCGCGGACCGTCCTTAAGAGCAGCTACGTCGTCAGTCTTGGGGAAGGGAAGAGTCTGGCTCCTGGGAAAGAGCTGAAAATACCAGTTTCCCTGTGCTGGCCTCCCAGTTCACCAGCCTCCAGAGGGTGCGACCTTGAGCCCGAGGCCCCGCTGACCTGTGAAAGGCAGGCAAGCCTTCTCCTGGCTGTCGGTGGCCGTAGCGGTGGCCGTGGCCGAGGGCTGCTCTGATCCTTCAGGCGTGACCCTGGAGCTGGCCTGCGGTCCGCTGGGGGCCCCCGACACCCCGGAGGGGGCCGCTTTCCTCTGGCGGTCCAGCCGATGACCCAGGGTGCGGGTGTGGGGCCTGCTTACCTGTGCCCAGGCGGGGGCTTCTGTGGGAGCAGTCTTTGCCCGGGAGCTCCTCGTTGGGCTCTGGGAGACTTCTGGAGGGACCCCACAGTCGTGGGCTCAGCATGCCCAGGCTGCCCTCCCCGGCTCTCACCCTGTCTGACCTACATCAGGCCTGAGGTCTTCCCCTGTCTCCTCCTGCTCCCCATCCCCGTATACTCTTTCACAGGCATCGCCCCCCCCGCCCCCCAGTAGACGCCTTCTCCTTCTAATTCTGTTTGGCATGTGTTTCCCGCAGGGACCCCGCAGGCACCGGCATTTCTGGGGCCACATCCGTGCTGCCCGCAGCCTTCCATGCTGCTGGTGTTTGTGCTGCAAACAGGTCTTCGGGTCGGCACTGGTCACAGCTGGGCCCCCCCCAACCTGTGCCTGTGGGATGAACTTTTAGCTACAGCATACCTGCGTTCTTGGGCTGTGTGAGTATTCTCACATCCTTTTAATTATCCCTTTTCTTTTTCTGGGGAAAGCAGCTACCTGCTATTTCTGTTCCTTGCTACCGAGGAGCCTAGTGGAGAAACAACTGCGGATACAGTCTCCAAACTCCGTCCAGAGATCTTCTCAAAATGTTTTCAAGAGCACTACAATGGAGAGAAGCCTATTTTTACTGACCTCGCATGAGCAACGTTAAGAGATGACTGCTGCCTTGTTGAGGGAAGACCCTGAGAGATGAGAGTTTGGAGGTCATGACTCCTGAGCCCCGCAGTAAAGGCAGGTGAAGCTGGATCTGCTCTGAAAATAAGGTCAGCTCTGGGCTTAGGGACAGACTGCCTGGTCTGCTTCTTAACCTCTCTGTATTCTCACATCTTGCCTGATTCAGACAGTTTTATTCCAAAGGCACATCATTACATCCACAGATGAGCCTTGCTTTGTCTTATAGATACTCTCTTGAAAATAATTCTGATATCTAAAAATGTATTCCTGTTACTATTTGAAAGTTTGAGAGTAAATCAGGGTAACAATATACTCTGCGTCTTGGGAACCATTATGTGTTGTAATCCAGAATTCTCTCTGGAAGAGTCGTCCCGACACCACTGTATTGATTCTAAAGCTGCAAGGCCCCTCGCTTTGCAGTTCCCCGGACTTTGTCACAGGCCACATCTCACTCGCTCATCACAGTTACTGTCAGATAATTTCATCCCCATGTAAGTGATGTGAACCTCAGGGGCTCTGA
Source organism: Enhydra lutris kenyoni (assembly GCF_002288905.1). Taxonomy (NCBI): domain Eukaryota; kingdom Metazoa; phylum Chordata; class Mammalia; order Carnivora; family Mustelidae; genus Enhydra; species Enhydra lutris. The sequence continues at coordinate 5,906,201 of NW_019154120.1, forward strand.
GGTTAATTGACTTGACCAAGATCACAAAGCTCATAAATGAAGTACCTGAGATCCAAAATTAGGTGTCTTTATTGTAAATAACATTTGTCTTCTGGAAGAATACGCTGATTTTCTCACTGCATGTTATTCTGGTTTGAACTCGTTTCTGGATTTGGAATGAGTTAAATTCAATTGTGAGTGAGTTTTTTGAGAATATTTTTGATGGAGAACCTACATTCTAATTTTCTTATACTTTCTTATTCCAAAGTAAATTTATTTTTGCTTTCAAGATATAATTTTAGGGAGGGGATTCATGAAGAAATGAAGGGGAGGGCACTCTTCTTCCCTTCCTTTCTGTATGCAGAATCGAAGGAGACACTTGACTACATCTATCTATTTATCTATGTATCTATATGTATATATTATATATATACATATATATATATATATATGGGCTATATCTATAGATATAGATACAAATGTATTTATTCCTGTTTTAGAGATATAGATACAAATATATTTTCCTGTTTAAATATATGTAAAGTTTATATATATATATATATATATATATATATATATATAAAGTTGACATGATTTCTTCAAATAATATGTTAGAAACCATATAGATCACTTTATTAAAAGCACCTTAAGGTGATTTTAAAACTCTTTTAGGTATTGTCCTGAATTAGACCTATTATTGGGCACCTGGCTGGCTCAGTCTAGTAAGCCTCCCGCTCTTGCTTTTGACTCAGGTCATAATCTCAGGGCTGTGGTATGGGACCCTGCAACAGACTCTGGGCTCAGCAGGGAGTCTGCTTGAGATTCTCTCTCCCCCTCTCTCTGCTCCTCCCCCCACTTGAGCACAAGCTCTCTCTCTCTCTAAAATAAATAAATAAATATTTTAAAAAAATAAGTAAGTTGGACCTATGATTACACAGAGAAACTTCTATCAAGAATGGCACAACTTGGGGTGCCTGGGTGGCTCAGTTGGTTTCGCGGCTACCTTCTGCTAAGGCCATGATCTCAGGGTCCTGGGATCAAGCCCCACCGGGGTGAGATCCCTGCTCTGTGAGGAGCCTTTTTCTCGCTCTCCCTCTGCCACTCTCCCTGCTTGTGCTCTCTCACTCACACTCTTTCTCTCAAATAAATAAAATCTTTAATAAAGAAGAGAAGAAAGGTACAACTTTTTGAAATTCCGTTAGCTGCATTTGCAATCTCACTGCCTCCTTGCCTGCCCCTGGACACAGCGCGTACCTGAACAAGGGTGGTGTGACTCAGCGCACCAGATCTCTCGGGAGCTTCCCCATGTGTGCTGCGGGTGTGGCTCCGCTGAAGTAACGTCCACGACATTGCCCACATCGTCAATCACCATGCACCACTGCCACTCAAGGAGAATGAGGGCTGCACGGGGACCTCGGGTCTGGTTAAAACTCGCCTTCGTGCCCTTCCTAATGTGACATGCGAAGTGCGGGATTTATATGCCCTTTGTCTCTGTAAGTGCTTACGGGGGATTTATGTAATCTTCTGCTTGACTCGGTAAGAACCAGCCAAACAGGGCTCCATGTCAGCCTCTTCAGCTCCAAATTTTCAGATGGTCGCTGACATACTTCTGCTTTTGTTTCAAGGTTTGCTCAAGGTAAACACGATTTGGAAAATCTTCAATGAAAAGCAGACGTTGGTCAAATTTATTAGAGATTCAGACTTTTTAAGGGAAAATCATTAATTTTATTAAAATTGATATAAACATAAATTCTTTAGGAAAGTCTAAAATGGATTGCAGTTGTGGAAACAAAAACGTATTCTTGATTATTTCTTCCAAATGACTTCCTGGTAATAGAAAATCCAGGGACTTAACAGAACGCTTTGAGGTGAATGGTGGTAGTACCTCAATGACACCATGAGAGGGGGCTAGTGACTCTCATTTGGACTATGACTCCACACAAGGAAAATGAAACTTTCTATAAACACAGAGGTTCTAAAATCTTGCTTTGATTGCTGGATCTCATCCAATGAAACAACACTCTAGAATTGTGTACTGATTTTTTTTAACGTGATTAAAAGCCGAAAATACAATTATTTTATGTTAATGCCTGGCCCTTCCCTCTCTGCCTCCAGAAGCAGTGGAGTAGAATAGGGATGAGAATTAAAGGAAAAACTGGTCGGACACTTGCCTATGCCAATAAATGCTTCCACTTCCACACTCCACTCACACCCCCTCCAGATACTGATCACAAGTCAAATAAAATGCAATATTAATTGCGAAATACATCTCGACATCCTGTTTTCAAATCAGATTAAAGATTCATGGTTAGCTTCTAGTTTGTTGATGCATTAGCTTTCCTTAATTAAAAAAAAAAATTGTTTGTAATCGACTTGCTTTTTTGCGTGTAGGCAATTGAGCGGAGAGCACGCTGTGAAGACATGGCAAACCGTTAGTGTGCTGCCTGTTTATGAGGCTCTTCCTTCATGAAACAGCAAATGAGGGGCAGTCAGGAGCAGGTGTCTGCACAGGTGTGGAGCCATCAGGAACAGGTGTCTGCACAGGTGTGGCGCCGTTGGGAACAGGCATCTGCGCAGGTGTGGGAGGGCGCGCCTGCTACCCTACCTCTGCGGTCTCTACTCCTGTGCACGTCTGTACATTAAGCACAGCCTTGGGAACATCAGCTTATTTTATGCTTCTCGGAAGAGTTTCGGGCAATAATTATTTCAGAAGTTAATTGGAGTTAATGGAGATGTTTTCTTAATGGATTATCATTTAACCCAAATTGCCTCTTTTACTTATTCATTTTATTTTATTTATTTTTTCCTATTTCTTAGACATATTGACATCAGCCCATGACCTAGGACCGGTTCTGGCTTAGCTGAATGCTCTCTGCTTTGTAGATTGGAGAATTTCCGCTTCCTGTAGTTAATTATATGCTTCCCAAGAGATGGGTTTGTTTCTTCACAATGCTGTGTATAGTGGCTGAGTTTATTATCTTAATTGTAGCATGAAATCAACTGTCATCTAAAGGGACGAGTTGTGAAGGCACATGGAGATTTTTTTTTTCTGTAAAAATTATACTGAATGGTTTTGAAAAACTTGATAGAAAAAGTGGAAAAAACCACACTGTTTACATATGAGTAAAAGATTTAAAAGTTTGGAGAAAACATAAAAATTCATTCTGATTCTGAAACCAGATTGCTTCACAATTTTGCAGATTCCTGCTCTACATCAAAGAAAATGAAACTGAAATCATAAAAGATGCCATATGGCTCTTATTTACTCAGGATAGACTAGATCAGACTTTACTAAAGGGAACACAGTTCAAGCAACCGCAGGGGTCAGTTTTAAATGTGCACAGTATATTTTAATAAGTTTTTCTGCCTTTGTTTTTCAAAAGATGAAATTAGCTTCTTTGTCAGTCCCTGTTTGCTAGATTGTGGAAAACTTTTAAACGTCCTTTTCTGAAGCTTGGTCTTCTGTTCAATTTATACAGTCATTTCATGATTGAAGGCCAATTAAATCAGTTTCAACTTCCTGCCATGGTTTCTCTGGCCTTCAGCTTCCTTTCTTTTCTTCTCTTTCCTGAGGAGGCACGTGTGGCGGGTGGCATCTTCCCGGGGGTCCCGACAGAGGAAGGTACAATCCCCACTGTTCTAGGGCTCTATGTGGATGTTATTTCTTTCTTGTGTCCCCCCCCCCCGAACTCCCCCCAAAGTCAAGGAAGCCATGAACAAGGGCGCATTCCTCTCAGTGGCCCTGACTCCTTTGACATCAAATTGCTCTGGTTCACCTCCTCCACCCCAGAAGGTTTTTGTGTCCTTCCCATGATGGAAGAAGTTATGCTCACAGACTAATGTCCGACTGGTTTGGGTCTGTGTGTGTGTGTGTGTGTGTAATGCTCTCTACTCTTCTTGATACTAATGGAAGTACAAGCTTTGAATATCCTCACTATTACGAATCTTTAAACACATTTTGAAAGTCAAAGATGAGTAACGGTTTCTTTACAGAGTTGATATCCACCTTCTTTTTGAAACAAGGAATACGTCAGCCCTAATGGGTAGGATGTCAATAGAACAACACTTAATGGAATAAGAAAAACACGTGGAGAACAATCTAAAAATAGATTTTCTGCTATATTTAATAGTCAAGGGCTAGAGAGGGACTGTACTAATGTGGAAAAAAATTAGTGGAAATAAACAGAAAGGCAAATCCATTGTGTTTTTCACGTATTACTCTTTTGAGTTTGTAGAATGAAACAAAAGTGATAACAGCTGGGAAAAAATAAATAAGTGAAATTTCCCTGATTTTACAAACCTATTTTTGTTCATCTGATTCTTTCAGGATTCTCCCTACAGTGTTTTCAGGGAACTGAAGCAACTGAAGATTGTTCTTTAAAGACAAGAGACTAAGAGAAACATATAAAATAAGCCGAGACATATGGATGCTTCGTGTATTCTGAGTTTGTCTGCTTATCTATCAGCACCGTGACTTCAGAGCTATTTGAATACAGGGCTTTAGCATGGAGCGTTACCCTAGATGGGAAAGGGAAGAGGAGAAGGAGCCCTCACCTAGGACTGAGGCCATGCAGGTATAAATCTTTGGGCTGTTACTCCTTTAATTCTGCTGCTGATGGCTTTTTGGAGTGCCTAACTTGGTATCTCTACAGAACCCTTGATTGTTGAGGAGCGGTCATCTGTTTCATACTCCATGATTCAGACTCATGCTGGCGTTTGGGGCATCCTTCAGCAAAGCAGAGACGTCTGCCCTGTGGGTCTCATGGTCTTGCACACAACGTCCATAAATAAAACTAAGAGTGGAGTCACTCAGTGAGGAGGTGAAAGGTGCTTTGGGAAAAGTAAAATGTACACAAAGGCAGATTTGGAGAGTTGCAATTTCAAATAAGCTGGGACAGGTGGGCCTTCTGGGGGAGGTGCCAAGAAGCAGACACTGGAAGGGAGCCTGGGAATTAGCCTGGTGGACACTTATGAGAACATTCCATTCAGAGGAAATGGTGGGTGCCGGAGGCGGGAGGTGGGCAGTGGCCTGTGGGCTTCCTGGAGGAGCAGGAAGACAGGTACAGGTGCAACCAGTAAAGAGCAAAGTGTGGGCAACCAGAGCCGACTCCTCCGTCTAATCTAATGATTTTGAGTGAAATGAGAAGCAGCACTGTGACAGAATCCGAGATCCAAAAGGTTTGCTTGGTGCTCGCATAGGAGAAGACAGAATGACAGGGGAAAGACCTGCCAGCGGCTTTGACGGTAGTCCCAGCGGGAGTAAGATGGTGGAGAAGGGCATGGGACCAGTGAGGGAGCCCGAACCGTGGCTCTGGGTACACTCCACAGACAGAGACAAAGCAGTTCTGACTCTTCAGTATGTGGGGCAACCGTGTTCCCAGGATTTTCTATCCCTTGGCCATGGTGCACTGAATAGTGAGAGGAGTGAAGGATGAGATAGAGGGTCTGGGCTGAGGGGATGGAAGCAAAAATTTGCCATCAGCACAGCTGGGAAAGCTGCCATAGAGCAGATCTGATGAGAGGTATTAGGGTTGCACTGTGCACATAGCATCTTAGGGGACTATTAGATATCCAACTTGCAATTTCATATTGGTGGCTGGATATATGAGTCTGACTTTCAGGATCTTAAGACTTAAGACACAGATACAGGAATTGTCAGTATATAAATGGTGTGAGGACACGAGACAGGATTAGATTACCAAGGGGGGAGTAAGTATGGAGACGAGAACTCAAACCTGACCCCTTGACACTCAAGAGGCTAGGGAAGAAAAGGAGGAACCACAGATGTGTTCCCAAGAGGGGCAAACTGTGAGGTAGGAGGAACAAACATCAAGAGGATACAGTGCCCTGGAACCAGTGAAAAATTATGTCAAGGAGGAGGAGAAGCAGCACTGTGACAGGTCAGTAAGGAGAGGATGAAAGCTGATGGGGAATTAGCACCCGATGGGGAGTCGCTGGGACCATGGTGAGAACCAAAACCCTGAACAGTTTTTCATGTATGATGGTGTGAAATCCCAGATCTTTATTTGGTCTTCTCCTTCTGGAAAGCATGGCAGGATGATTTATTCCCTCAATGTGCTATTAATTAGTGAAGAAGACCCTGATCATCTTCCCAGCTGAAAGTTACACATTTCTGCTTCTTTGAATTGGCTCCTGTAGTGATTCTAGATTTGTTTGTTTTGACTGGGGGAAAAGGCATTGTCATCCTTGATTTCTTCAAGTTCTGTATGGTATTCGAATGAGACGCTCTGAAACCAGTTCCCGAAGTTAGCTGTATTCTCTTCTAGGGTCTTATCTAAAGACAGAAAAGAAGCACAAAAGAGCAGATCAGATGAGTGTCCCTGTAATGCACTGTGGTGTCTTAGTAATAGCATGCATTTGCACTGAACAGCGTGCCTGCTTTGACTAGGTATTCTTAGAGTTTAGAGCCTCTTTATTTCTAAATGTGTTAGGCGGTGTGGCGAATCACCCGATTCTTGGTACCACAGCTTATCCGCCATGACTGAAGCAGAGAGGAGGGCCTCAGTGAGGGTCATTAGTAGAATGCTGTGTTGGAAATAATAAACATGGCACTATTGTCCTCTTACTGTAGTGTGATAGAAATAACTGACCAAAGAAAATGCTTTCCAGTAAGAGTCAACCCCAACCTCAGAAGATGAGATTATGAGATTTGGTGATAAGAAGTCCGATATCATAATTGCATTTGATGAGAAAATAATTCCATGGAGAGAGACTTCCTGTCTATGGGTGTACCTGTAGTATCAATCTCTTATTATGGGAAGATAACTTGGAATTTAGATAACGAATGCACTACTCTTTCTATCCCTCTCAATGTTTTCTGCCCGTAGATGTGAGTTGACCAAAAATTCTAGGAAGAAACAACAACAATGAACAGTTTTCATAGCCAGATAGATACAAAATGATTCAGTTGAGGACTGACATACCATAATTTTGGATTCCCACTGACCTTCTGCTCAGTAGTGTGTGTCCAGCTGCTTCTTATGTATCCCACAGAAAGGGAAGCACTCTTCCTTCCTTTGGAATTCTCTTTGCCTTCCTTCAGCGTGCCATCTGTATTTATGCACTTAGAGCATGAAGGTCCCGTATCTTAGGAAACATCGGGACTCAGGATGCAGAAATGTGTGTGCGGTGACCAATGCGGTGGGGAATTTAACATTCACCTGCTACAGCATAACTTGCCCCTGCAGGTACACGACACAGCAGTAGGGGAAGAAGTTGCCTCAGTGAGGTCTGCCGGTGTCCGTCTCAGCCTCCACGCCTCAGTGCATCCAGAAGAATTCTGACGCCCAATTATCCTAGGAATTGAGGCCCAGGAGTGGAAAATTTTAATTGTTTCTCCCGAAGTGAGAAGCCACTTGAACAGCAGAATCAATTCCAAAATAATTACTCATCCTCAGGGTATCTCTTTAAAGTTTATCTAGTGTTTGAAAAAAAAAAAAAAAAATATATATATATATATATATATATATATGTATATATAGTCCTTGGACGTCAGGTGGAACGTGTGAATTAAAGTTCAGAATCAAAAGAATGTCGTTTTCTCTAAGTAGCAGTGGGTTATCTCCCTGGGAAAGCCAAACCCCCATGAGAAGCAGAATTGTTTTCAGACAGTTTTCACAGCTAATGTAGCAGGTGTGTCAGTGTGGACCGCACGTCCTGGGTTGTGCCTATCAGGAAGAAGCGGAGGGAGGTGGGAAAGGCTCAGTGAAAGTTCCCCATTATATTTAATTCGCAGTAAAGTAAGCCTTCATTTCCTTGGCTGGGGCTGCCTAACAATTTTTAAACAAATCAGTATTATGCATAGCTGTGTGAGGAAGGGGCTATGTGTGCTCACCAAAACCTAGTCTCATCTCCCAAAAACTCCTACGTAGCCCACACTAAGTATGAGCCAGAGCGTCCTGGCAGATGCAAAAAAGGACACAAGAAGAAATCATTATTTCAGGAAATACCCATGTTGCAGTCAGGATAAAGCTCCCCAGAAAGGAATATGCCCACAGTGCTGTGAAGAGAAATGTTCAGAGGGAAATAAATGTTTTCATGTTGGAGATTTGCTGAAAAACAGAGTTGGTTCTCTACGCACTATTGACCCAACCCCTCAGAGAGGATGATAATAAAACTCCTGAGTAGCTCTGGAGAACCCAGGAGCGAGGGATACTTCTGTGTTTCCCGGGGAAGTATCTGGAAAGAAAGTAGAACCCCACTTTAGAAACTGTCTGTGATTTCTCCAGGTAAGTTGGCCCCAAATAGCCCTACAGAGTTCCCCTTGCTGTCACGAGCGAGCCACGGAATGCTCCCCATGTGACCTGGCTAAGCGTGTAGAGCACGGGTGAGCAGAGACGAGAGGCCTTGAGTGTAGATTCCAGTAATGGCCCAGCAGTGCCTGAGAGGGTTATGGAGTGAAGATCCCCGCGGAGGTCATACAACTGAGAGACTGGCCACGGGGAACTAGTGGTTGCTCCCACAAAGTCATGTCGATGGTGCTAGAGTGAAATGAAGCCCCTTAAATCCCACAGAATGGAGAACAACTCCAAACGTTTGAGATTAAATTTATGACAACTAGGGAACAAAGGTTGATTTTGATAGATACATCCAAAGCTATATCTTTGTACACACGCGTTTGTGATTCGAGATCTGTATTCATGATATGCATTACAAGCAGAAAATCAAATATGTTGTGTGGACATAACAAAAGAAACCCATTTTTGATGACAGAACCATTGACCACCTCTCTGATCCGTCGGTCTTAAGTAAACAAAACAAAACACCCAAAACAATAGTAGAGAAAAGTTAATCAGGTAAAGAGTAGAGGGTAAGAGATTTTTCTGAAGAAGGTGCCTCTGATGGGAAGGTGTGAAGCTTGGAGAAGGAAGAGGAGACTCAAGGGGAGTACATGCAGGGGCGGGAAACCCAACCGAGGGTGCAGGGCCACTGGAGGCCAGATCAGGTCCCATGTCCCCAGACTGTAGCTGGCATCCACTTTATCCTAAGTGAACTGGTAGAAAGGATCCCAGCAGGGAAGTGACGTGCTCAGATCTACGTGTTAAGAATCCTCAACTGCTATGAGAGGAATAGATTGGAATTCATACAAGAATGAAATCAGGGGAACCTGTCAAGGGGCACATAAAATAGTGGCTTTGAAATGACAGGGATCTCTGCTCAAGGTAGATTTTGGACTCGGTAAGACACCGAACAAAGAGGATCCGGAGATGCTTTCTGGCTTGAGCAACCCAGCAGGTGGGGAGTTCTCTGGAGATGGTGGGCTGGCAGGGCTGCAGGGACACAGCGGGAAGAGAGGTTGCGGTGGGAGAGCAAAGGTTCCTTCTGGATGGCTCAGTTTGAGAAGTCCAGGAACCAGGACGAATTGACTATAACAGGCAAGGATTGTATCTCTACCTGCAAGATAAGAAGATCAATGCCAACGCCAATTGAATATTCAAAATTTGCTTTTAAGTGTATTCCTCTCCTTGGATATGGATTTGGAAACTCTGGTTATCTCTGCAACTATGAAAGGCATTATTTTTTTGATATATTTTTCTACATATTAAAAATCAACATGGCCCTAGAAATTTATTTATTTAATCATTTTTAGAGGTGACTGTGTAATTCTCCTTTGATCCATTATGGATAACTTCATAGCTAGTTCTATGAAAACAAATATATCTAGGTTTTTTGTTTTTGTTTTCAGATTCTCAGGTGATAACTCTGTTGCTCTCATGAACCTTACTGGTAAAAGTTGGATCCATGTTTGAAAAGAACAAGGCTAGATAATTTAGTCATCTTAAATTAAGAGTGTTCCAGAAATTAAATACCCAGACCTAGGTTTCTAAATGTCATTCTCTAATAAATACCACTTGTTTTTAGGACTCTCTGGAGAAAAGATGGATTCTAAGGCTGGGACAGCAAATGCATAAAATGGGCCATATATATGACTTGAGAACATGACAGAAGGACATGGACTTCAACATGAAAGTGCTCCCAAATGACCAAAGCAGGACCAATTTGAGCAAAAACAGAAACAGACAAAACCAGACTGAAATGTATTGGATTATAACACAAAAAAAATTAAAAAAAAATGGATCCACACTCAGATAAATAAGTGATTGAATGAATGAATGAAATAATGAAAAAAAATGAAAGAATGGATAGAGGAAGGAAGGAAAGAAGGAAGGAAGGAACTAATCTTCCTTACAGAAGAATCCCAGTTAATGAAGACAGACTAACAGAAAAGAAGAGGAGATAACTGTTGGAACACCACAGTCATAACTGCCCTGGGCAAAATCCATCATGAATGCTAATATCAGTGAGCAAAACCTTAAAGGGTAACTAGACACCTGCATATATTCCAAGTATCTTCCTAAATACTTATCAATTACTGTGGCATTTTTTAAAAGATTTATTTATTTATTTGATAGAGCACGTGCATGTGCTCATGAGTTGGGGGGGGTGTGCAGAGACAGAGGGAGAGAAAGACTCTTAATCAGGCTCCACGCTCAGGAGGGAGCCTTACTTGAGGCTCCATCTCACAACCCCAAGATCATGACCTGAGCCGAAATCAAGAGTCAGAGGCTCAACTGACTGAGCCACTCCTCAGGTGCCCCACTGTAGCAGTTTTAATACATGTCTGATTATAAATTATTGATACTCTTGCCTCCAAAATGTAGAGCTTTCCTTCCTTTCCTTGAACATGTGCTGCGTTTAGTGACTCTCTGCTAAGGAGCATACTATGTAAGGACAGAAGTGGCATTAACCCAGTGGTCGCTGTCAACACCACAGTATCACGTCGCTATCACTTACCTTCCTGATATGATTCACGGAGATGAGCACATCACCTCTGAGTCATTCTTACCCCAAATCATAACCTGCATGCAACATCTAGGAGAAAGCATTAAATAAACCCACATTGAGGGACACGCTCCAAAAGATCTGATAGGCACCTTCAGAAGTATCAAGGTCATGAAAACCATGGGAAGACTGAGAAATGCTATGGGTTAGGGCATCCCAAAGAGGCAGCATGACTAATGCAATGTGGTGCTCTGCTTGGGATTCTGGAACAGAAAAAGGATGTTAGGGGAAAACTGGAGTGGGGGGGGGTCCGAACAAAAGTCTACACTTCCGTGAAGGTTATTGTATCAGTGTTAATTTCTTAGTTCTGATAAATATGCTGTGGTTACGTAAGATGCCATCATTGGAAGTCACTGGGAGAAAGCTACCCAGGAACTCAACTATTTTGCAACTGTTTTTGGAAATGTAAGATTATTTCAGAATAAAACTACCAAGATGAAAAATAGTATTTGGAACTGGGATTTTTCTAGATTCTCCTAGCCCAGTAGCTGACAGGAAAGAAAGAAGTGGAAGGCTGTTCTTGTTAAAAAGAAAATATATATTGCATACGCTCTTTTTTTTTTTTTTTCTTTCGTTAGCATGGTTACGGTTCCTCACAATGACTCTTGGACACTCTAAGTGATACGAACTAAAGTACCGTGTGTACGGGGCTCAGTTCCTACATCTGTGCTGTGTGACTCTGTGTCAGCACATGTGCAGATGGTGTGCAATATAAGCTCTTCGTAAACGGGGACATGCCCATCTAGGGTAGCTCATCATCCAAGTCACTAACAGCTTTTGCTATAATCCACCAAGAGGTGGTGAGAAGTGCCTCTGAAATCATCATGAGAACGGAGTTTCTAGGTCTTCCACTGGCAGCAAATTATCAGTCCCTTTCTGTTTCTTTGCTTCTCAGTAACACTTGGCAGCCCATAGCTTAATTCTCCTTCCTGGAATTGTCTTCTTGTTACTTCTTTTGGAGACTTCGCTGGTGCCGACACTTTCCTAGCTCAGTGGCTACACCTGCTCAGCTCTCCCTTCCCCTCCTCCTGGCCCCTTCCTGCCACAACCCATAGGATTCTACTACCCTCCACAGGCACCCGTCCCAGGGGAGTTCCCCTTGTCTTTTTCATTGAAGACCCATGTAAGTTCATGAAACAAGTGTCTCCAGGCTACTAAATTTGAATATCTGATAGCATACTGACATTTCCACCTGCACCCAAACTTGACTTGTCCCAAAAGATAGCTTCCTTGGTTTTATGACCAAATATGGGCAGCTCCAGCTTCCCCATTTTGTTTAGACAAATGCTCAAATACCTCTTTAGAGAATCCTTCTCTCTATACTCTTCAAATCATTATCTCCTTGCTCTTCACATTTATTCTGAGAGCTTACCACCACCTGCCATAACATACGTGCATTCATCGTTCTTTTGTTCTTTCCCGCATTGAAATACAAGTCTCGTGAGGACAGACATTTTGTCTTGAATGTTCACCTCTTAAATTCCAGCATCTAGAACAATGTCTATAGCACAGGAGTCGAGAAGTATTTATTCAATAGATAAGTGGAGATATAAGGCAATAAAAATAAGAATGAATAAATGAATCAAAGTCCTTCACCTTTTTTGTTTGTTGGTTTGTTTTGTAATAAGCGTGACCTTTCTAACTCACAGGTATCTGTATGCACTGGGGTGTACAGCGTTAACATTTGGGAGCTCAGTCGGAGAATCGCATCATGATTTGGCATATTTCTATGCTTAATGGTCATGATCTTTAGAGTGTCCCAACGGGTGACATTTCTCTGGGATCCACTTCATCAGTGAGAAAATTGCCTTCCTCACCTTCTTCTATAACTTTCCATCCTTCATGAAGCTTTTCTGATTCTGTCATACATTATCACCACTATTTTAAGACCCAGTACACAATGTGATTGTTGCACTTATCACTGAATTATAATTACTTTAATCACTTGTTAATATTCCTGTCTCCACAAAGAGACTTGAAGTATTTTAATATCACAAACTATTTTACTTATTATTTATTGAGGAGGCTAGCAGAATGTCTGTGATGTGTTGACTTGACCCAGTCCTCAAAATTCCTCTGTCTCTATTGCCCTAAGTGGGAGGCCCATGGCAAGGATTGTGTAAGGAAATTCCTGGTGCTGGGGGCAGGAAGTATTAGAACTTCTTATATTTATTTTCAATATCATTATTTTTAAATGTCTATTTTGTATGCAGTTTGTATAAAAATATATCTATCAGTAGTTCATTAGTTAGTTCATAATTACAGTGCTTATGTTGATGTGGTTGCTTGATTATTTTTTTCTGGTAGAGGTGTGAACATAATTGAAAGGTTTGGAGCTGTTCCAATAGACTAGCTCAGTGACCTTGTATGGACCCCGCCAGCCTGTGCCTATGGAGAGAGGCCCCGCTAGAGGGAATATCCTTATCGTAAGCTGGACCTCAACTGGCTCAGGTGGCAGAGCTCATTCCCTTGTTCGTCTTTGAGAATGTCTCCTTATTTCCCAGTGTACCTGACAACAAGCCTGTGAGCTGTTCACCATGTGCCCACGCCTTGCCAGTCATGATCTGTCCTGCTGTCTCCCCCAGATCTGAGTACTGGGCCTCGCTCTTGCTGTCACGCATGCTCACAGGCTCCAGACACAGTGTTAACACTGCTCTCAGTGGACACCAGTCCAAAATCCGGGGAGTCAGGTGGGCCCTGGGTTCGGCATGGACATGGGGGGGATAGACCCTGCAGCAGAGTCTGCCCCATATACATGCTCCACTCCCTCCTTCATAACACCACCCAGCTTGAAGAGGGGCAAGAGTGAATTCAACTAAGGGACTACCCTCTCTATTCCCTTGGAAGTAGATGTGAATATATGTGACAAACTTTTAGCTAATTCCACGTAAGTGAAAGCATTGTTTATGACACCAAGAAAGATGAGTTTAAAAGATGCTACACCATATGTGGTGTTCCTCTTTTTGCCCCTTTTATTTCTCATCCCTAAAACTTGGAATACAGCTGCAATGGCTAGAAATCCAGCAGCCATATTGTGCCATGAGTTGATCTGCAAGATAGAAACAGATTTTGGCATGACTGAGTGCAAGGACCACAGTCTGATCCTGAATAAGATGTGGGAATTGGCATATTAATCATAGATGGCCGATTTCTAGGTTTATCATACATGTGAGATAAAAATTTATCTTGTATTTAGCCATGTTATTCTATTTTATTTTTCTGATAAATGCAACAGAATCTAAGCCTCTAACTGGGTTTGAAAGGCATGTCATATATGTGCTCCTACATGTCTTCATAAATCCAGCCCACTCAGCATTTTGGTGTATCCTTTATTTCCTGCAAGCCAATCAAGCTGCTTCCTGCATTTTTCACATCCTTTCCAGAAAGACACTCAGTTTCGCAAAAACAAGCAATAATTAAAACATAATGAGTTCTCAATGTATATGCTGCCCAGGGACAGAGACAGAGACAGAGACAGAAGAAGGAGGGAGGGAGGGAAGGAAGGAAGGAAGGAAGGAAGGAAGAAAGGAAGGAAGGAAGAAAAAAGAATCCCAAATTTATTATATTAACTGAATTAAACACTTAGAGTGCATGTGTTTTTGTGTGTGCATGTGTGTCTGTGTGTCTGCTGGCATTTAAGGTTCCAAGTTTAGATAAAGAAAATGTTAGCAATTAAGAAATTCAAAAAGCATAACAAGCAAACAAAATATTCAGCAGTGAGAGTTTTGTTAGTGCTGGCTTTGCTTTTGGCTTGTCTGGTACCAGTTTGTACTTTAGGAGCTCTGCTTCCTCATGAAGTTTCTTATATCTTAGGGCAGAGTATCAGCCAGGTCACTCCGCTATAAATCAGCCCTAGGTCTAGAGAAAATTAAGACGATGCTTGTTTTCCCCAGGAGGCAGGAGCTACATTGAAGAGAAACAGATTTTTCTAGCTGCCATCCTTGGGCTCTTGTGTTCAATTTAGGGAAGTATTTATTTTTATTCCATCATATTATGAAGACTATTGGCACCACAGATCCAGCCTGTGAATGAGAGGGAGAAAAGAAAGCAATGATCTTGATCACGCCACTGAATGGAAGGCAAGAAATGGAAGCCCATCTCGATAGTAACGGCGACAGGGTCTGGTGTGGTTGCCTGGCCAACAAGCCGGGGGGAGCTGCCGTGCTGGAACCCGGAGTCGAGGCTGACTGTCACACTTCCAAAGTGTTAAAGCAGAAGTAGGCTTCGGGAATTTTTGAAGACACATCTCTTTAAAACACTGCAAGATTTAGACAGGAAGCTGAAAGCACTTCAGTGTCCATTCATTGATGAGTAGCCTCACAGACTGTGGTATATCCATACAACGATAGCACGATATTTGCAATAAACAGGATGAAGGTTGATTCCTACAACGTGAGCACGCCACAGAAACATTACTCTCAGTATTGGAGGCAAGACACGAGAAACCGTAAGTTGTCTGACTCTGTGTATCAGCAGTACCCAGGTAAGCCAGAGACAGGAGATAGATTTGGGGTGGTGTAGAGCTGACAGGGAGGAGAAATGGGAGTGATGCCAGGGAAGTAGGGGGTTTCCTTTTTGGGGCGATGAAAAACGAAAATCATTTGCATTGTTGTGATGGTCGTACTACTCTGTGAGTACACTAAAAAACACAGATTTGTATCTTTTTAAATAGGTACATTTTTATGGCATGTGAATTATTTCTGAATAAAGTTGTTAAAAATAGGGAAAAGGAGAGAGGAGATATTTTTAAGTAATGCAAGCTAACTTCTTAAAATAAAAGGCATTTCTCTTCCTCTAACAGAAAAGAGCTGCCACTTATTTGTTGGGGAAAGCTTGTATCATAGGACCATGAGTTGATCTGCAAGAGAGAAACAGATTAGGCAATAATACAGGTGGCCGCATACAACCATGTAAATTATGAAATCAGGCTAAGTCCCTGGTTACAAGATGACACAGCGAATCTTTTCCTATGGAACAGTAAGTCCATGTTAAAATAACACATTTATGCTTAATTTAATAAAAGTGTCTTTGTAGGGGATAAGTACCAAAAACCCAAGTTAACCTAAATGTGCACAATTCAGCACAAATGGAAATATATTTATGTAAGTCACATATGAATTATTCAGTGTTCAGACACCAAGCTTATTTTGCATGAAATTACATTGATAGAGGATACATGATCCTGACACAAATTAAACATTTGCAGAGTCTGACCCTCTCTTTCGTCCCTGCCCTGAATGGGGATGAGGGGACGACCCTCATTATACATAGTCAGTTTTTTCTATTTTTCTGAAAATGGCAGGTAATAAACCCTGCCTGAGGCTATTATTGTAAAGGACATCAACTGCATATCATTATGCATATCTGTAGGATGCTCTTGTGGGTGATGTGGAGGATAAAGAAAAGTCCCAAACACTTGCCCTCAAAGATCTTAACTTCTAGGTGAAGAGACGTCATTGACCAATAAGACTTAAACAATGATGAGAAGAGGATGATGGCCACACGGGTCTTAGAAGCAGCCTGATGTTTATTATAAGTTGGAAAAGACCCTGAAAATATACAAGAAGAGTTAATCTGGAGGATTCTGTATAATATGTTGTCAGCGACACACAGATTTTGACATGAGCAATTAACCAGTTCTGCTGGTTTCCTATTATATCTGGATTTTAAAATCTCTATGGCTCTTATCTAGGCCTCAAGTAACTGAGAAATCATTTTCCTTTCAGTCCAGTTTTGGATCGACTTACTGTCCTTGACCTCCTTGCCACAGATTTGATCTTAGAAGGAGCAATTGATAGGGGGCCGCAGTGGGGGAGATAGTCTGCCCATTTTGGATGCCAGCCCAAGCCTCTTCAGAGCACTAATTTCTCACCGCGTTTTCTCTTTATGTCTTTCTGGCCACTGGCACAGATCTTCTACTGTTTGTGTTTGGGGGCTCGATGTTGGGTGACATTACCTCTGGCCGCTTGTCCTCTGTGGGTCTATCGTTCCATGGCGGGGGGGGGGCTAGCATTCTTTGGATGATTATAATTCTTCCCATCAGGCCCCAAAGATGATCGTGAACTTCTACCTCTCTTCCCACTCTCCTCATTGTGTCAATATATATCGTCTGCTCTATCCATTTTGGTTTCCAAGATTACAGAAAACTACCTTGTATGTACATATCCTCTCTAATTCTACTGAAACTTTTGAAATACATGCTGAGCAAATCAGGTGAATTCTGAGCTCACTAGTGACGTCAGAATCTCTGTAGTGTCAAGTCTTGCAGAAGCCCAAATGCACACCATGGCTCTGTAAGAAGTGGATTGCAAAAGAAACTGGATCATGAATCACTAGGGCCCAGCACAAAGAGAGATCCAGGATCTCTCACGTGTGGTTGGATGGCATGGCGAAGGAGGTCTACACAGACTCGGGCTCTAGAAACCCCTCTTAACTAGGTGTTTGCTTCACTTGGCGGGTAAGATCTAAGGAGCCAAGGCTGCCCTTGCACCAGCTGGCATCTCAACCTGATGCTGCTCTCTTCCCATTGCAGCCCAAGCCACTGGCAGTGAACAGATGTGGGAGAAAGCATCCTCTGTCCAACTCATCATGTCAGCTTTCAACCGGTACAGGTCCCTGTGGCCGCCTTCCTTTCACTGGCCAATATGGATCCATTTTCTTGAAAATTAGCAGCAATCCCATGTGAAATTTTTTATAAAGGGAGCGAAGGAGGGGAGATTTGGAATTGATAACTAGATATGCCAAGAGAACGGGAAATTGGCTATCTCTGTATTTACAGGCAGAACAGACACAAGTGCTAGGACCTCTCTCTCGGGCGCCAAAGGGCCAAAGGTGGCTTCCTACTTCCAGACGCAAGGTCAGTCAGGACCTCCAAGGTGGTGGGAAGCTAATCATTCCTATCAGTCTCAGAGAATGTGAAACAAACTCCCTTATGAGGACGTTCAAGCCTCTCTTCACAGGAACGAAAAATTAACATTCACAATTTGGAAGTCAGGGAGCTTGAGTTTCTCAGCCTGGTGTTCACAGTTGGAAGTCCATGTCACCAAATGACCAAGTGAGCAGGTGGACAGGAGCCAGAGAAGCGACTGCCGGGGAGCAGAGCTGGTGCACAGAAGCCAGGGAGAAAAGTCAGGAGCAGCAGCCGCAGTACCATGTATCTCCAGAGCCCAGGAAGCCAGCAGGAAAGTTATCCCTGCCCACCCATACCTCTCACTGTGTCAATGACCTAACACGCCAGGCATCTAGTCTCATGCCATGTAGCCCCTTGTAAGCTGAGTGACAGCTCTGAAGCCGAAAGACTTGTCAGCTGACCGTCCTAAACACACCCTGGGTTTGATTGCTTATAATGTATGTTCTCTGCTGAAGTCCTCTTTGGAATTCTTTGCATTTGCAAAATCCTTTAAGGACCAGCTTAATACATATTTATTAAATCCATTCTATATGCAAGACACTCACAGAATGTTGTAATGTGGGTATATTCATGTCACTGTCAAAAATTTACTTACATTAACTTACAGGCACAAAGGAAATATAGTATAACTTTTCATATCCTGCATTTGATTAGTCTCTCCTGCAAACCCCCCAGTCTAAGTACCCCAGTGAGTATTAGAGAAATTAAGACATAATAATGAAGACAATAATAAAGACAGCCTCGCTGTCTCTTCCCATTTTAACAGGTCCCTTCCCACCAGTCATTTCCAGCTATTCTAAGATCCACTCATCACCTCTCAGGTTTGGTGTCCATCAGATATCATGGCCCTTAGTTAATTCTCAGTCTTCCAGAGTTCTGCCTTTTCAACCTTCTTCCCAAATGGGGTCCTGATGAGACAGTGGTGGTATGTGCTCATGGCATGTAAGGTAGGGACCTCTTGTTGGTTTGGGGACGGGTGTTGTCGGGATCCACCAAGCAACTCTTCTGACACCTTTCCGGAGCTCTGTCAGCGTCCTCTGACAAAGACAATGACTTGGTCAGGGTGCCGTCCTTCCTCGGATGCTGTCCCCGCACATCTTATCTCCTGTAGGTGATGACATGTGATTACAACTCTCATTTGATCTCTGGCCTGAAGTCAACCCTGAAGATGTTTCCTTCTTTATTTCCCCCTTTCCACAGCTACCTGGTGTATCAATTGAAAGCTTTTTGGAATGTCGGAATCCTTCCTGCCCTATAGGGATGGATGTATTTTCTCTGTCCAGCCCTGCTGTGCCATCACAAGAGAAACACTGTTCCCTCTACACTGGTGCAAGGTCTGCTTGGCATGGTGACACCCTCAAGGTTCCTAAGCATGTGGTGGTAGGGGTCTTCCTCTGTTTCCAGATTTCCATTGAAACCACATAGCTGCTATGGTGGTTGTAAAGCCTGTCTATAGATTCTTTTGACACTTTTTCCACAAACAGTGTTTTTAACCTTCTTCTATGACATATGGATCAATCTCAGTAACACCTGTCTGATAAGTGTTACCTTTCACACTTCCCTGGCCTCTCTCTTTCTCTCTCCCTCCTTTTCTCCCTCCCTCCTTATAAATGAGCCACTAGGTAAGAAGCCCAGCTAACATGAGCTCATCCGTATGGAGTTAGAGAGAAATGTGTGAGGGGCCTCCACTGTATCCCCCCAGCTGTTGGGGTCTTCCTGTCCCAGCATCCCTGTGAAGGGATGAGTGAGCCTGCCTTCCAATGATTTTAGCCCCCACTTGATGTTGACACAGGTGGCACATTTGGGAGCAGAGCCTGCCCAGGCTGTGGATTTGAGCTCTGTTAAGGTCCTGCATTTCTTTCTGAATGCTATATAACAAACCCATAGCATCTGACTCATACCCTACCCCCCATCTGGGACTGGAGCTGGAGAGGGAAGGAAAGCATCTCTGTGTCAGCCCTACTTTTTCTTGATGAGTCTCCAGTCAGCCCTTTCTCAATCACCCCAAAACTGAAGGTATACATTTTCTATCTTCTGCTCAAGTCTGTTTGGGATTTTTCCTTCATCAAGTCTAAGATCAAGTTAACATAGCCTCCCTCTTGGTCCGTTCCGTGGGAGTTAAAGGACCATGGATGAATGTGGAGCTTCCTTTCAACAAATCTTGGCTCTCAAGAGTGTTGTCTACTGTAAGATTCAAAACAGTCTTCTCTGTGGCTCCAAGCTGATCTGCGGCTCTTCTGGTCAATACCATATTCTCTTTCCCTGGGATCTTCCTGCTCTTTGCTTAGCCAAGGAGAGAAAAGACAGCAAGGCAAGGCAACCTAAGGAGGAAATGATGATATGCCATTTCATCAGACCTAAAATAGTATCTGCATTAGACAAGGAAGCATAAAACATATTCCCTGTCCTTGAATAGCTTTTGAGTTATTTCTAGAAGTAAGAAACAAATACCAAAAAAACCCCACACTAAAAGCTCCTTGTATTGTTAGTTTTAAATGAGAGATACAGACAGTACTTGCATATTCAGTGAGTGAGATCATTCGGGATTGTAGCTACTAAAGATGTTTGTGCGGGGCAGGACTTGAAGTGGTTTCTAAAGACAGACAGGAAGACAGGGTGGCAGATTGGGAAGGGTGTCTGGGTAGGGGAGGCAGCGTGGCAGGGACGCAGCTTCGGGAAAGTATGAAGTGCATGCGGGGTAGCACGTGGCTGAATTTGAGACAAGGGCCCGTGTGTGTGTCCAGGCGACCACAGGACGATAGGAGCAGTGAGTAGTAGTGGGCTGGATCAGCAGCGGAGGAATTCAAACACTATTTTTAGGGGGTATAATTGGGATCCAGGAAAAGATTTTGAGCAGGGAGATGACACGATCTGAACAGCAGTTTAGAAATATGATTCTGCCCACGGTACGTAAGATGAATTAGAGTGGTCGAAACGCTGTGAGAATCCAAGAGAAGGAGACTTCATCACATTATATGCGAAGCTCTTAAGGCATAGTATGGCAGACTGTAATTGTTCTCTTCATATTATGGTACCAATCTTATAAATTTTATTATTACCAAGCATGAAGAGGGACATCATCTTCTCAAAGATAATGAAAATGCATCTGACTTTGAAAGAATGAGTAGACTTTAATAAGTAGATACCCAGAGTCTGTATTGGGAAAATAGGGAAGCAAGAAAATAATGAGCATAAGAAAGTAAAATGCTTGTTGAGAACCTATTTGGGAATAAGTTTGATTAAAATATAGATTGAGGGTCTTCAAGTTAAAAACTTTGTCTGGAGTCAGATCACCAGGTGTCTTTAATATTTTGAGAAGTAAGTTGTATAGTAACAATAATCTTAATAATAGCTTAATGTATTCCCTATACTATCTTAAACACTGAGTAAGGAATATTGTTATACCCATGTTACAGATGAAGGAATTCTGGCCAGTCACAAAAGGTGGTATACCACTAAAAGGTGATGTATCTAAGATTCAAAGCTGGCTAGCTCTGACTGTCTCTGTGTTTTAATTATTCTCTTTGTATTACCTTAGGTTTTAGTTAAGTCCAAAGGAAGCCAAGAAAGACTTTAGAGCAGGAATGCAGTGCAAATAGAACACTGAGTAAGGAAGATTCTTCTGGCTCTAGTGCATTAGACAGAAGGATTCGATGGAGATTAGAAGCTGGAGCCCAGCAAGGAGGATGACTGCACTAGTCTGTGCAAGTATCAAGGATCTGGACCAAGATGGGTATCATGGGATTAGAAACATGTCCAGGGTAGATACAAACAAGATATAGGAAGTCAAAGGTGATGGTGATGTTCCAAAGCATGGTAAGAAGTTGATAACAATATTCAATAAAGGAAATACAAGAAGCAAATATGGATCATTAGTTCCTGGGAGGAACAGATGGAAGGCACAGAGACAGCAGTGACCTTGATTTTGAATGTCCCTTAGTTTAAGTGTTTACTTTTGGCAACATGGTGGAAATGCATCCAAAGGCCTTTAAACAGATAGCTTGGAGGTCAAAAGATAAATGGGAACCAGAGAAAGATCTACACAGAGCCTTTGAAAACAGCTTATAGCATTCAGGGCAAAGTGAGAATATGTAATGTCGGACTAATAAAATTAACACAAAGTGGTGACGTGAACGATTTTCATAAATATTTCTCCAAGTAACCCATCTTTGAAGTGTGTTGATAACAGAACTAGGTGGTTTTCTAGATGTCAGTAAGAGGTCAGATGTCTTTTCTTATAAGAGCAGCTTAATTCCAAATGTGACTACATTAACATGAAGCTGTGCTTTTTGGCAATGGGAAGAGATCTAGCACAAGGAAGTGTTATAATGACGAACACCCACCAGCTGACTGGTCAGAAACCCTGGGTGAGGAGACCGAGCCTGAGGATTTGTCAGTATCACCCCAGTGCCGTTTGGCAGAAAGAAGATTTTCTGATGCTAATGACTAGCCCTGATATCTAGGTAAAAATTGTGTAAAATAGAGAAATGGGATTCATCTACTACAAGAGCTTGATGTTTCTCTTAAAAAAAAATCACTTAACCTCTTTTCCCTTGGCTCTGATAGCAACCTCCTGGTCATTGTTTTTTTCTTACTGGGGGACCTAAGGGCGTTGCTTGTCACTCAGCAGTCAAAAATATCATGAATCCACAAGGAAGGTTTCTTTCTTGGGTTGTGCTTGTCTCTAGGAAATGGATAAAAATGAGGACAAGAAATGCATAACACAATAGGCCAGTTGCTAAACTTAGAATGACTACATTGAGAAGCAAATGCCCCTCGAGGCAAATCTTTAAAACATATTTGGCCGGGATGCCTGGGTGGCTCAGTTGGTTAAGCGGCTGCCCTCGGCTCAGGTCATGATCCCAGCGTCCTGGGATCGAGTCCCATATCGGGCTCCTTGCTCGGCAGGGAACCTGCTTCTCCCTCTGTCTCTGCCTGCCTCTCTGCCTACTTGTGATCTCTCTCTCTCTCTCTGACAAATAAATAAATAAAATCTTAAAAAAAAAAACATATTTGGCCATCTTTTCCTATAGTTTTATCCTGAAATGTAACATATACATGATAACATCACTATGAGTTAAATCTTTGTCCTACACAAGATTGCCTCTTGAGTGAGGGAGGAATGTGTGGAGAGAAGGAGAGAGAAAGGAGGTAAAATTCATAACCTTGGAAAAGACCGGCACTATAAAGAGATGGAAATAGGTTTGGATCCATTTAAGGATAGAAAGAAAGAGCAATTAGGGAGGAGGGCAAGAAAACTCTCACACCCAAGCAACCAAGGTAAGAAATCCTTGGTAGGTTAAGTGTTACAGAGGATAATGTTACCTGAGGCAAAATAAAATTCATTGAGTTTGGTGAAAAAAATGCCAGTTAAGGAAACCATAAAGAATGGTTGAGTAGAGGGTCAGAGACATAAGCTGGATTTTAAAGGCGTGTAATACATTGAGGACATAAAGAATTGTGATGGTGGTCAATTATTCTGCAGAAGCTGGATGTATAGGATTAGCTAAAATCTGAGGCAGTGCCATGGGCATCAGGGAGGGCTGCAAAGGAATGGGTGGCCCGGTGCTGGGTGCGGGGGTGCAGATGGGGGCGTAGGTACACCCACAACTCAGCAAGGAAATCTCAGGTTGATTCTTTTCCCCAGGGTGGATATCCACATTGTTTCCCCAAATAGAAATTGTATTTTACAATTGATGTGGTTGTAGGAGATGTCCTTATTCTGGGAGAATGCTTCTTGAAATTGCATTTTTAAAAGTAGAGATCTAGAAAATGTTATGACAACTTCTTGAACAAATGTCACATTTTAAACGTTCGTAGCCAGTGTTCATATTTCCACAATCTTCCCCATGTCAGGATATTTTATTTTAGCAAATGCTGCATTTCAGGGAATGGAGCGATAAATGTCAGGTTCTTAACTGTATTAAATGGGATTCTCCACGTACCTCGGTTGCTTTGCGGATGATAGCTTGAGTCATTAGCTAGGGCTTATCATGAAAGTCCTGGATTGTTGGAGTGGCAGCTGAGGGTTTTACAAATAGTAGATCAATTCAAGTGCCTTTCCTCAATCTTTGTTTTTCTTGGCAGCTCTACATAACATGATACTCTTAATGACTCTCTCCTTCTTGAATACACTCTTCCCAAGAATTTCGCTTTCTCACTTGCTGACTTTATCTCTTCCCCTCAGTCTGAATGCTCTTTTTTGTTCTTCTAAAATGGTTCCTCCTCCTTGCTTATTCCTGGGTGGGGATTTATTTCACCCTATTTTCTCTTTTCTCTCAAGATATTTTCCATCAATATCTCATGTAATCTGATATCTATCACATTTATATGACTTGCTCTTATGTTTTATAAGCACATTCTTTTCGTTTTCATAGAGCTTTCCAAATTTTATTGTAAAGTTCATCACCACTTCAATGTGTATGTGTATAAAACAAATATATTACCAAAAACGTAGGAAGAAAGCATATTGTATTTGACCATATGAAATTGTTAAAACAACCATGGTTTGATAATATCATAAGATAATGACAAATTAGGAAAATATTTTTATTAAAAATAATCAAAAAAGGATTCATCCTTTTTTTTTTCTTTTCAGTGTAACAGTATTCATTGTTTTTGCACCACACCCAGTGCTCCATGCAATACGTGCCCTCCCCAATACCCACCACCTGGTTCCCCCAACCTCCCCCCCCCCGCCCCTTCAAGACCCTCAGGTTGTTTTTCAGTGTCCATAGTCTCTCATGGTTCTCCTCCCCTTCCAATTTCCCTCAACTTCCTTCTCATTTTTAAGAGTTTCTTACAAACATATTTTTACCAGCACCCCAGTAAAAAAGAATGGATACAAACTTACAATTTATGAAAGAAAAATATAAATGACATTAAACAAATAAAGATGATAAATATTCATATCCATTAGTAATGAAACTGCACCATGTAAACTGAATGAAAATATTTACTTCCATCAAGCAAGCCAAGATGAATTAAGATTAATACTCAGTGTAATCAGAATTACAAAGGCACACCATTCGTTAGTATAAAATGCAAAATTAGTGGAATGTTTTTTTTTTTAAAGATTTTATTTATTTATTTGACAGAGAGAGATCACAAGCAGGCAGAGAGGCAGGCAGAGAGAGAGGAGGAAGCAGGCTCCCTGCTGAGCAGAGAGCCCGATGCGGGGCTCGATTCCAGGACCCTGAGATCATGACCTGAGCCGAAGGCAGCGGCTTAACCCACTGAGCCACCCAGGCGCCCCTAGTGGAATGTTTTTTAAAGGCAAAATATATATCGAGACTTAAAAATATTTCTAATCATTTACTTAGTATTTTCTATTTCTAGATTTCTACCCTAAGAATCAAGTCATATATTCACCCCAAGACTGAGATGTAGTGATTTTTACTTCGCTAACACCTTTATTATGCCGAAAAGAAACATTCACCATGATTCCACTACAAATATTCAGTGGCCAAAACTTACATGCCAGCACTAACGTGGGCCATCTCATTGTCCATATCATGCTCACATACCGCAATATTATAATAACTTTGCCTACTCTTAATTACATAAGAGACAGAAACCTGTCTGGGCAAACGCATGGTAACTCTATCAACAATCCCAAATTATGCACACATATGTGTTAATGTGGGCAGGTCCTCCATCTCTCTCGTAGCCCATGAGAGAGCTAACTCAGGACAAAGCTGCTGCAGGAGCTTAGCAGACAGAAGTAAAAGTGTCCAGACTCTAGAAATAAAGAGAATGACAATGAACGTATATGCAAATGTCCAGTTATCCCAGCTTATTCTGTTTTGGTGCCATAGTTTTGAAATGCCAGGTCTCACATAGAGCCAGTAGGAGTCCATGCAATCATTTTTGTCCACTGGATTCCTTTACATGATAAATATTAAGCCTCAGCAGCACCTGTCACTAGCTTATGGTCTGTGGCATATTCCTTCAGTAGGTACGAGGCTCCGCCCCTTCTCCGGTTCCTTTGAAGCCGTCCTTTGCTACACACACACACACACACACACACACACACACACGTGCGCACTCACGCACCCATGCACGCACAAAAGCAATATAAGCTAATGATTAGAAAAGTACCAGTTGGGCTCAAAGCAACATTTTTCTAATTAAAATCCCTTCACCTTAGGGAAAAAAAATGGCAATTTGACCTTATTACATGAGAATGCACATTCCATGGTGCCTTCCTTGACACTTTCTTTTTTAAAATTCACTTATCAAATAGCAATGGTGTGGGTTCCTTTGTTATGAGTTCAAGTTCACCTGTGCTCAAGTGACGTTATTCTGGTCTGGGGGTGAGTTCGTTTACATCGTGAAGGCTGTGGCAGCCGAGGGCTTATCTGTAGGAACATAGGAAGGGGCGATGATGAGGTAACGGACATGTAAACCTGAAATGCCAAGAATTTGTGAGGATTTACGGAGAAGCTTCTGGGTGAGGCTCACTTTGCTGATACAAAGAGCACTTTGAAGACCTTGGGACACTGGCCCCTGCCGTGGCAAGGCTGCTCCTTGCTGACAGCAGGGAAAACCACGCAGAGGCCCCATGAAGATGACCGTCTTACCTGCCAACACCCGAACCGTGGATCCCCTAGCACCCTGCCCTAGCGTCGTGGACCTTTGCTTTGCCACGGCAGCTGGTTGACCGTTATTGGTTGGCAAAGCTGACTCCAGAGGGCCGGCTCCCAGAAAGGGACACCTCAACAAAATTTGGTTTTTTATTTCTTTCCGCTCCCCTTTGCCTGGAACAACTGGGTGATTAGCCTATCATCGGTTTGGAGTATGCTATTTCTTTGTTGGCTTATTAAGAGATGTTATTCTGTATGGTATGGGCATGTGAAATAGTATTATAAATTATAATGCCCGCAGTGAACCTGCATTAAATTAGTGCCAAAGTAATCTGAGTCTCTGAGCATTATTTGCCATGAACAAAACAAGTGTCTACAAATGGCGAGCTGAGCTCGAAAGTCTGCCTTCAAAACGAAACACGGTCTCTTGAAATTCTAGCAGCCTGGTCTGAAAGCCCGGTTTGTTTCAAGTGGTCTAAGTACATGCTGCTCGAAGCAGAGGACGCAGAGAGGTCTTGAACTTGCCACTAAGCATCAATCAGACGTCACATGCTGGAGAAAGAGCTCCTCTCTCTTTCTCAAAATTCTCAAAATAACACTGAGTTTTAGTTGCCGGTGAACAGTTGTGCTCCTGGCTAGCATCATACCCTCTTGCCAAATAATGCTCCGGTGTCTCCATCGGTCGGTAGCAGCTGAAGCTGCTGCAATTTAAAAAAGTGTCCAGGATTTCCTGTTGTGGCATGGGAGATTATGTGGCATATGTCATTTGGAAAAAGCAGTGCTAGAACAACATATTTCAGAACTGCTTCTCCCTTGGCAAGTCTAAAATAGATGTGTAGGAAATAGCAGATGATTCACGGACCACTTGGAATTTCGTCATACGCATAAATGGAATAAGAGCGTACAACAGGTCATCATGGCGTCCGCCTGCAAGGATGGCGGCCATAACTAGGCTACTCCTAGGTGAAATTAGATATGAAAATGGAATAAATTGAATTTACTTGGCAACTCCTCTCCATATCTGGAGGGACCTATTTTCATTTTCTGCGAGTGTTGGAACGGAATAGTGGTGGGGACCAGGGAAACTCTAGCATTTTGTCCTAGAAAAAGTCAGCTATTTTGTCCTAGAAAAAGAGCGTGGGATGAACAAAAAGGAGGTGTAATAAATAATTAAGAACTAAATGTAATCCAAATAGTTACACATGTTTTCTTAACAGTAGACATTCCCTTAGAACCTATTAGAAGCCACAGACTGCTTTGGAGATCAGTGTATTTGGGAGACATTCCTTTTGCTTGTGTATATGATGAGTCTGTAGTTACCTCTCATATCTTATGTCATGTGTGTGCATAATTACATATTATAGCATATGTGTTATGTCTGTGCAATTACATAGTATGTCATACACATTGCGCAGGTAGAACTATCAAAGCCTGTCTCATCTCACAAACTCTCCAAGATTTGCTGTCACAATGACCCTGCCCTGCTGTTTTCCCTCCTAGGATGTTCCTTTCCTTGATTTTCACACAGGACAGCTCTAACTTACCTCCTCTCAGCTGCCATATCCTGGCCGCCATGTTCAGGGCCAGTCTTTCTGTCTCCCTTGCCCTGCCACATCTGCTTCCACCATTGCTCATACCTTGATTCCAGGTGGTTTTACTTATGGATTTGAGCTCTGTTTGATGCCTTTCTCCCACATTTCTCCCTGGGAATGAAAGTTCCCTGAGGGTAAGCACCCAGTCTCCCTGGGGAACCACCAGGCCGGGCAACAGTAGACACTTAATAAATGAATGTTGACCTCATTGAATGAAGTCTATTTATCAGTACCAATTTCCCTCCAGGGAAAAATAACACAGAACGTGGGCTCTCACAGAGCCACAGTCATCGTGTTGACAAGAAAAGTCTTCCTGTCACGGTAGCTGTTCATTCAAATGTGACGTGCAGCACACTCCTGTCACTTTCTATTCACACCAGCCTGGGTGCCCACAAGAACCAGCAGCTGCTAGCGTGTCAGGGCTGGGGCTCAGCTCAGGAAATGTAATCGGAGTCTCAAGAGTCTTTCATTTGCTGTCATCAGATGGACTGTTTAACAATGGAATTCTTTGCAAACTTATTCTGCTGAGAAAAATAAGTCACTGGTGAACAGGTCATACATTATAACCTAGGACTATTTTTATTTATTTAATTTTTTATGTCACAGTCACTGGACTTTGAGATGTGCACAAGTGTTTACACTTAGCTCAAAATGATTTTTGCCTTCTAGAAAATATAAACACTTAGGGAACATGTCCGTACGGTTTGTCACAGTTGCTGAAGTTCACAGTTTATGGGAAAGCAAAGAGGTTGCCCGGCCCCTACTCCCTAGTTTGTGCCCCCTGCATTGTTTTCTTCCCGCAACTGGGTATCGTTAAGCACTGATCCCATTCATGATCTCTTCACCTAAATGGGGTGAACATCTCAGATCCTTTTTCATACGAACAGATGGCTGCGTGACCGAACCTGAAATTTTAAATGTGAAATTTCAAGCCCAGTATCGTTGTCCTAGTGGGCACGGTAAGAGTTGATAATTTTTCAGGTGCATCTTGATGCCAGGAGTTTACAAATGTCACTTTGCTCCTTATCACAACCATAAGTCGAAATAATTTTCATTCCCGATAAGAAAAATCAAGCTTCATGGTCTTATTCACAATGGAATTTCTTCTAAACTTTTATCATGGGACAGTTTCTCAAACTAAATATGAAACCAGGGTTTTGGGTTTTCTGTTGCTTCTGAAGGGAATGAGAAGGTAATCTATCCAAGGATATGTGTTTACCTTTAGGAAAGGGAGGTTCCGGGAGGGAGAAGTTGTCATGTGAACATTGACATATTGCGAAAGCTTACAGAATATTTGTTCCCCTGTGTGGAAAAGCATCCATACAGACTGTTTTGTCCTATGGAGCGGAATCCCTCTCAGACACTTAATAATTAATTTTGTTTGTCATTTTATTGGCCACATTAAGTTACCTTACCATGTTGTGACTTGTTAAATAATCAGTTCTGCCGTGTTGTATAATCTGTACAGAGTCAGAGGGAAAAAAAATGCCTGCTTATATAAGAACAGAATGTGAAATCTTCTTTTCAGGACTTACATAGTTGGCATTTGAATACTTTGGAGTAATATATCCTTTAGATAATATTCTATCTCTCAACAGAAAAAAGAAATAAATCTGAGTTTGGAAAATATAAATTACACATATTAATAGAAAACATATGTCTGGATATTTCTGATATGAGCCATTTATTTAAAAACTTCTAGCATGAAGGAAAATGTGATTTTTCTTTTTAAACAGTGGACATCAAACTTTAAAAATAAATAGTCTGTTTGACTTGAAATAAAACTACATATCTTTCTCTTTATTTGTACTGGGAAATAATTTGCCAGTATAAGGCTATTGTGATTGTTTACAGAGACATTTATTTTTTTTCTCATCCACTTTCTTTCCTTTCCCATGGAAATGCACCAAGATAAATGCCAATGATTACTGACTTTATTTCCTGACATGACAGGATTGACTATGGTTTGAGATGTTGTTTCTTTTCAATGATACCCTCATCGTTTCATTTTGAATAGGGTCTTTCCATCAAACCCAGTTGGACTGTTGAAAGTTAAATATCTGAGTCTCTTGAGTTTTGAATAATTTTGTTTTCTTGCCCTCTCCCAACTTCTTACTTTTTTGATGGTTTAAAAATAATTAGGGCTGATAGTTTTCCTGAAAATGTCTGCCATATATTCTTTTACATAATACTGTTATAAAATCAATTGACTTAAGGAAATAAAATGAAAAACCACAATGGGGAGAAAAACCATAGTGTGCTGAAATAAGGGCATGCATCAAGAAAGAATTGCCTTGTCTTGAAAAGAATGGCCATGGTCAGTTTTTCCTATTCTCCTCAGTTGTATTTCCTGAATCTTTGAAAGCAAACATTCTAGGTTAAGAGAAGTGATATGGAAGACGGCCATTCTGGGCTATTTCCTCGGCTGCTCCTCATGTCCCAGAGTAAGTACAGAAATATAAGTGTACAAGCTCTAAGTTTTTTTGAGTAACTAAAGGCTATCACTTTGTAAAAATTCCTTATGACCACAGGAGGCCACTGTGACTACAATTATGAATCCCTGTTAACAGCTTACCTTGCAGCATAATGTGGGCTTGCTTGCTAATCTACCCCTAGACCGCTCTTCCCTGGAGCTCCTAAAGCATTTGCTTTTGTGTCTTGTGTCTTGTGTCTTATATAATGTTTCTCACACATGGTATCGAATACCTACTTACACAGACGTCACTTACCTTGTGTTGTAAGCTCTCCTGACCTGTTTACTTCTGCATTCCCAGTAAGGGTACACTTCATATGGTCCTCAGTCTACATTAAAGGGAAGGAATGCATGGCTTATGAATGGCAGAGAGCAGGTTTTAAAAATTAGGTTTAATTAGATTCTGATTTAAGAGTTAGTGAGATCTTTTTTAATGTATCTGAGTACACTTTGGATCATACGTATCACAGATTCCTTCACAGAGCAGGTAAAGATTAAGCGGCATTTAATTGAATTTAATTATATCATTGACCATAACAATAGGTTGCTAAAATAGGTTAAAAAGGCAGTGAGTACTATTACATCCTCTCTGACATATTTGCATATGTTAGTGGGATCCCATCAAAATTTGTTTCTCACAAAATTATTGCATGATGGACTGAATAATAGATTGTTAGTTATACCAAATGTAACAATCTATTTAACATATTATTGTTAGCTTTCTTAAAGATTTATTTATTTATTTGAGAGAGAGAGTGGAGGGGCAGAGGGAGAGAGTCTTCAAGCAGAACCCCTGCTGAGCATTGACCGCCCCCCCCCCCACTCGGGGCTTGATCCCATGACCCATGAGATCATGACCTGAGCCAAAACCAAGAATCAGACAGTCAACTGACTGAGACACCCCGGTACACCCATTGTTAGTTTTAAAATTATAAATACAGGGGCACCTTGGTGGCACAGTTGGTTAAACATCTGACTCTTAGTTTTAGCTCAGGTCGTGATCTCAGGGTTGTGAGATCGAGCCTGAATCGGGCTCTGGGCTCACTGCAGATTCTTCTCTCTGTTCTACTCCACCCCACTCACAATCTCTCTCTCAAATGAATAAATAAATTTCTAAAATATAAAATAAAATCATAAAAGTATACATTCTGTGTACATCTAAATGTAAACAATGCACATAGTTTCTTCTTTCACTGTATTTTGAATTATTAAATTGTTTAGTGTTTGTTTTTAATTAATTTAACATTTTATTTATTTATTTTAATCTTTTTAAAAAATATTTTATTTATTTATTTGACAGAGAGAGATCACAAGTAGGCAGAGAAGCAGGAGGAGAGGGAGGGGGAAGCAGGCCCCCTGCTGAGGAGAGAGCCTGATTCAGGGCTTGATCCCAAGATGCTGGGATCATGACCTGAACTGAAGGCAGAGGCTTAACACACTGAGCCACCCAGGCACCTCTAGTTTAACATTTTAAACTCACAGTACTTTAGAGAGGAATCTGTAGGATGCCACAATAAAGGAAAGTGTTCTCAAACAAACTTTGCTCAAATGAGTGCTGAAGTATTATCCTCTATCCGTCTAAAGCAAAAGTAAATCAGAGAAGGAGAAAACCATAAGAGACTCTTAATCATAGGAAACAAACCAAGGGCTGCTGGAGGGGAGGTGGGTGTGGGCATGGGATAACTGGGGGATGGGCATTAAGGAGGGCACGTGATGGAATGAGCACTGGGTGTTGTATGCAACTGATGAATCACTGAACTCTACCTCTGAAACTAACAAAACACTATATGTTAATTAACTGAATTTAAACAACAAAAAGGGAACACCCCCAAAAACATAAAATTGGTTCTAAATTAGAAATAGACCAGGATGTTAGTGAAGGGAGCAGAATACATGACCCCAGAATATGCCACTTTGGCCAGTGGTTTATTTTGAGTTGAAGACAATCAAGGCCTAACATACCCCAGAAAAGGTTTTTAGGGTTTTTTTTTTTTCCCTCCTCTCCCTAATTGCCTCAAAGAATTTCCTTGGGAACCTGTCCCAAGAAGAGAGCTAATGCCAGGGATCAGTTTTGCATCCAAAAGACTTACCTGCATGACGTGGCAAACATTTACTTACCACACATTTGGCTCTTCCCCTCTTCCTGTGAATTGTCTTCCTCTTTTTTGAAGACCCAGGTCCCTACCCTCTTCTACTTCGTAGCTCAGGATAACTGTGAGCTCCAAATGCCTGACTGTCCAGGAGCCTCATATCTCTGCCATTGTTCTATGTACAGAAATGAATTTGTGTTTTTTTCCTTTTGTTAATCTGTCTTACGTTAATGTAATTATTAGGCCTGTCAAAGAACCTAGAAGGGAGAAGACCAAAGTTTTCCTCCCCAGCAACAGGATGATAGCAAAGAAATAATACTGGCAATAAATCAAATTTTAATTCCAAAAGAAGGATTTTCATACTATCAAAATCATCAATCATAGGATGATATTATTCCTTTAAAATGCATATGTAATATTTGATTCAAACTGCATCCCTAGCACACTGTGTAATGCCTAAATTTGTGCAAATTTGAACTGCATATCCTGAATGAATTTCAGATGGAAATTTGTAGCTCTATTGTTGGTGAGATATTTTGAGGAGATCTGGGATATGGCAAGAGTGCCAGGCTTGACGAGAGATGAATTTTGACAAACGATGGTCCTGAGAGCCTAGTTCCATGACTTCTACCTCCAGATTTGCATACATAAGCAAGCGGGGACATATTGCTGTGATTTTCCATCCCCAAATTTCTTTAGTAACAGTGATGGAGAACGAGGGAGAGTCATACATCCCATGGCCTCACACATGTTTTCCACGTATACAATTCAGAAAGCGCTTTCCATATTTGGAGTGGGTTTTGAAACGAGTCACTATGCAAGTTCTGGTTTTTGTTTTGTTTTAATAAAAAATTTTTTTAAAAATATATACTAGTCTTTTCTATTGAATCACTTTAGAATACTTTTGTAATCTGTTCATGTTCAGGGGTTGGTGGCCCCCAAATGTGCCAATTGGCCATACTGATTATTTTAAATTAAAATGATTTGAAGGAAGAGCCAGGGCCAAAAGGACATGCTGACCCTCCTTTGTCCCCCTGGAAGTAGGAAATAAACCTCCTGTGTTAAAATCACCATCCTTGGACCAGGAGATAAAGGGACACCTCTACCACCAGAGACAAGGAACTCAGGGCTGAGCAGGTTGAATAAACAGACCTTGTTACTTCTCCTGTTAATCTGCTACCTAAGCACAAACTCCTTTGTCTTATCAATTCTTCATAAACGTATTACTTGTCTAAAAGTCATAAAAATGGCTCCTTCTGGTCACTTCTTTGAGTCTCATATTTTTATGAGCTCTCATAAGTGCAAAATTAAATTTCTATTTCTCCCATTAATCTGTTTTATATAAGCCAATTTCACTATTAGATGAGCCAAAGGACCTAAGAGGGTACAAGTAAAGTTTTCTTCCCCTAGTCTGGATTCAATGTTGTAATTACAAACCCAAGAAAGCTGTATCAGGACCATATAATTTAAACTAAGACTCAGGATCAAAGCAACATGATAAATTCTTTTCAGGTTGCCTTTGTCGTTTTTTTCTTTTTGAAGGCTCAAGTGCCATAAATAGCACCTGAGTTGATCTATTCCCATAAGAAGGTGGATATAGATTAGTGTAGAACTTTCCAGTTGCTAGGAAACAGAAATGCCCATTAAAAAAAAAAAAAAAAAAAAAGAGCAGTTTCTTCACCAAAGAAGTTGGCAAAGCATCTAATCTCCTTGTTAGTATGCTTGTGTCACAGAGGTCCTCCACAGGAAAGCATACTTTACCGATTTCCTTATAGAAAGGAACAAGGATCCTATTATTAGATAGGTAACAATTTTTTGGAGTTACTACAAAGATTTTATTCTTAAAGCAGAAACAGTTTCAAAACTATGTTTACTCTTCTATGCTTGAGAATTCAATGAGAACTATTTTCACACAGTAATGGCTCATATTAATTTCAGAATAGGAGTGGATCTGTTATTATGTGTTTGAGTCGAGTAGAGTAATTTTAGCGTAAGGCTGTTTGTGCTCAGGTCTGTGTGAAAGAAGACAGCAAAAGAATTCAACAGATATTAAAGTGATTGCAGAGGAAAGAAGAGTTCATGCCTTTGAAAGAATGCCGGACTCCAAATGAAAAGATTTCACATTATTATCAGACCTGCCAACATGCTGAGTGCCCTTGCGTCAGTCAGTTGAACGTTGAATCTCAATTTTCGTATCTGAATGGTAAAATTCTCTTTCTGTGTGCATGCGTGTGTGTGTGTGTGTGTGTGTTGGCTGGAGCAGCAGGGGTTCATCAAGTCTATAACTTCTTCCTTCTGTAGTCATTCATTGAGAATTCACTATAACTAAGCACTATGCTAGGAAAATTCAGTTTCAAAAATAATCTTTGGGGGCGCCTGGGTGGCTCAGTGGGTTAAGCCGCTGCCTTCGGCTCAGGTCATGATCTCAGGGTCCTGGGATCGAGTCCCGCATCGGGCTCTCTGCTCAGCAGGGAGCCTGCTTCCCTCTCTCTCTCTCTCTCTCTCTGCCTGCCTCTCCGTCTACTTGTGATCTCTCTCTCTGTCAAATAAATAAATAAAATCTTTAAAAAAAATAATAATCTTTGACTTCAGAAAGGTCACGGTGTAGTAGAGGAAATAAATCACAAGTCAGCAATTAAGATATTGGGATGCAACTGTAAAGCTTGGAGTAAGAATGAGGCTAGTCACAATGTTTCACTTGGTACTGTGCACTGAACTGGTCCTCTGACCACTTAAGCTCCCTCTCCTCCTTTAGAGTCCTAGTGCCTCTATCTAGACACCATGCAATAATCCTTCCGGTAGTTAAAAAAAAAAAAAAAAAAGTGAGGACCATGATGGGATGTGGTCCTCTAAGGGATTACAGCAGTTTTATCTGGGATAAAATCGTAGTGCATGAACCTATGGTAAAAGAATTCATGCATTTCCAGATTGTGGGATTAGACCCTTCCAGTATATCTGAAATTGTATCATATAAGATTTTATTTCCCCTTTTCAAGAAATAGCCATTTGGATGTTAATTTTATAACTTCCAGGTTGATATCTTTTGCTTAAGAGATAGGTGGTTTGGGCTCAAATTGATTTCCAGTATCTCTGGAACCCAATATTAAGAAGTGTGTGATCAGAAATATTTGGGGATATTTGGAGTTGTTTATTCTAAATCCTAAGTATGATGAAAGCATCCAGGCAGCAAAGATTTTGTTTCAAAGACTCCATTTAGCTCTTTCTTTTTTTTTTTTTAAGATTTTATTTATTTATTTGAAAGAGAGGCAGTGAGAGAGAGCATGAGCGAGGAGAAGATCAGAGGGAGAAGCAGACTCCCTGTGAGCTGGGAGCCAGATGTGGGACTCGATCCTGGGACTTCAGGATCATGACCTAAGCCGAAAGCAGTCGTCCAACCAACTGAGCCACCCAGGCGTCCCTCATTTAGCTCTTTCTATACTGACCCTACTGGTGTTTTATCTGATCCTAGAGAAAAAGGAGTCAAGTTACTGAAGAAATACTGTTACCTTCTCGGCTTTGAAAGTCTCAACACAGAATTTGCAAACAATCATTTTTATTGCTCCAGTTTCTTTGAAATTGATCCAAATTAGTAGTAGTCAATAGGTCCACAGTTAAAGTTAAATGCCTTCTTCCTGCCTCACTTAGAACCTCTGGAATGTTTCTAGAAAACAATGTGATCTGTTCTCTTTCTTTTGCCTCCTTGTAGTCACCAGACCATCCTTTGTTTATTTTTATTATTATTTTTTAAATTAACAAACTTCATTTTTCTTAGATTTTTTGCTTTCTTCATGCTAATAGAGGATGTCAGCAAGATCCTAATAGTGTGTTTAACTTTTGGTATTTTAGTTTCTGGTCCATGCTTGTAAGTTTTTGGTTGTGCCCACACACAGGCGTGTGCATGCGTTTAATGCTGCTTCTGATTTTATAAAGCAAATCAGAGTGGAAGGATTAGCTGACACTTGGTATTCTGCTAATTTGTTGGCATAGTTAACACACTTAAGCACTTATTGATTTGTTTTGTTATTAATTGATAATGAGGAATTGATTTCCTTATACTACAGTGGATAGCCAATGGATTGTTGCCTAAATTTGCTGGACTTTAGAAGCTATGTGTATAAATATAGTGGATGGTTGAATGGTCCTCACTCTTCTGCTGGCAACTGGAGCAGCCTAGTTTTGTGAGGCAAGTGCAGTCATTTCCTTGGGCTAGGAGGTACATTAATGAGGTCAGGGTCCCGGATTCAATTCCAGTTCAATTAGCCTTGCCCCATTCCATTACCATGGGCTGAATTCTTAAGTGTAGATACACACCCAACAAATAAATCCCTGCACAGGCCAAAGGGGAAGTAATGAGCATGGTCCATAAAAATTCATCACAAGTTAGGGGAAAAATCATTTTATAGAACAGTGGTTAGGAAATGATGGAAGAGTGAACACATTGGGTGATTGTCGGTGCCAGGAGGATATTTGAGGGTGCTACAGAAGTGTGTCTGGAGAGTAAGGGCCTGCTCACAAATGCAGAAGATCACAAGGGACAGGGTGATGTGTGGTGTAGACCCTTGTCAATGAAGGACTCTGTTCTAGATGCTGTCAGTGCTATTGACTTGGATCTTTGGCTCTGAGGCCTTCCAACAATTACCTTGACTGCAGAGAGCATCTCTCCATCCAACCTGAGAGATCTTACCCTTGCGTGGGGCAGCCCGGATTCAATAACTGATTATTGGGAGGGACAGAGAGAGAAAGGCATGGCCAACTCAGTTCAAATCTGGACACTTCTGAAAAGGACAGTCTAACTCCTGAGCAACCAGGTGTGGATGGTCCAGGATGACAGCTCAATTTTTCCCTCTGTCCAATTATGCTTTCTTCCCATTCCTCCCACAGATAGGGATCCTGTGGGTGTCCTTTAATACCTGTTCTATGTCCTGCACTCCCATGCAGCGATGACCTCCTGGGAAACCTGACTGTGGCAAAGACATTTTTACTTGCCATCTAATGTCAGGATGAATTCCAAAATTTTCAGGTCCTGGCATAAAATGAAAATGCAGGACACCTTCTTTAAAAGGTATTAATAATTTCAAGATGGCAAGGCAGGACATTAAACCAAGCGTGGGATCTTCTAAGTGCAGGATCTGGGTGATGACACAGGTTCTACCCATGCCCATGCAACCAGCCCTATTTATGTAGAAATGACTGTTTTTGTCAAGAATTTAGAGAATATAAAAACATACTTCAGACGATTTACTGGGGCAGATGATAGACAACAAGATCACAGTGTTAGAACCATGCAAATAGATTCCTGGTAATAAAAAATAGACTGTAGGCATTTTACAAAATAATTTGACAAGAAACACAATGTCATTAACTTCCGTGAAAAACTAGACAAGCAATATCTGAAACTATAAATATATGTGGACCAGAATGACTTTCATTTTAAATTTTGACCTTTGGAAACTTACAGCCCAGAAGAGTGATCACTATATTTCTAGAAATGCTCTGATCTTATTATGCATGCCAACACGACAACAATTGTAATACATGCAAGGGACTGTCCCACATGTTTTGCCCACATTCATACGTTCGTTGTGATTCCAGTCCCCTCCCAGCCCCAAACTGAGCACTGTCATTCCAGTTTTACAGACGAGAATGCTGTGGCAGGGAAAGGAATTCAAAGTCATGGAAGTCACAGGGAGCAGAGTTTGATCAGTGGGAATCTTGCTGACGGAAAATAGTTCACAATATTTAACTTGAGCAGTAATGAGAGAAGCTAATCCACACTTAATTATCTGGAGACGGTTCTCTGAGATTTGTCTTGCTAAAGATTAATCCAACTTCTTCTTTTTTTTTTTTTTAAGATTTATTTATTTACTTGAGCGAGAGAGAGAGTGCACAGAGCAGCAAGGGCAGCGGGAGACTGCACTGAGCACAGAGCCTGACATGGGGCTTGATCTCTCTGCAAATTTGCCGAGGAATAACCTGGTCTTTGTACATCCAAAATCATAGTAAAAGAAAATATTTAGCAGTAAGTCAAAGAGACAAATAAATCTCTAATTATTGTACTACTCTCAGACTCATTTATTCATGAATCTATTCATTGATTCAAGAAATAACTGGTCAGCTGCTACTGTGTTGGCCACAACTGGTACAAGAATGAACAGAAAACAGTTAGGGTTCACATACTTTCAGAGCGTAAATACCCAAGTAAAGAGAGTTGAAGGAAATAACAATAAAACTTCAGCAGTGGTAAATGCTAAGAAGGAAAGGAATCTGACTTTATGAGAATATAAAAAGGGATATCCGATCCAATCTAGGAAATCAAAAAAAGAAAATAAAAAGATCTGAGATTTGATCTATTCGTTAGACTCAACAGTAGGAAAGTCAAGAGACATTTTTTAGACAGAACAGAGGGATGTGCAAAAGCCCTGAGGCAAGAAGACCCATGGCACATTGAAGGAGCTTAAAATGTCCACTGTGCAGTTCCAAATAGGCTGTGAGAGGGCAGAGGTCTGTATCAGACAACCCCTATGGGATACACGAGGGAATTTGGACTTTGTTCTAAGAGAAATGGAAAACTTTTTAGACTTATTTTAGATTTATGTTCTCAAAAGAGTGCAGATTATAGTTGATCAAGAGTGGAAGCAAGAAAATGAGAAAAACATCTAAGAAGCATGTGGATTTTTATTTATAGGAAAAATAAGTAGAATTTGGTTAGATAAAGGAAATAAAACAGCAAGTTGGTAATGATAACTTTTAGGTTATATAAATATAGAATTATAATAAAGTATGTAATACTTATATAATAATATAATTGTATTTATCTAATTATAAAAACTGAGCCAAGAGTCTCTTAAGAACCTCAAATACTGTCATTTTCTTTATTTTTCCAGATTAGGAATATATAATTATATTTATTTATCAAGAGAGTCTGTGTTCAGTTTTTATCATATTGATTATGAAATGCTTTGGAAACTTCCAAGGGAAGGTGTCAGTGTGTTCACAGTCACTATAAAATCACTAGCCATTTAAGCTATTAGGCTGGACTAATACACTTGGTTCATTACACTGAATATTAGATCCTAAAACATACGATGGATGTTCGTGGAAGAGCTCAGCTGATCAGGGGATATTGACTGAAAAATATTACGAAATACTCAAGAACACAAAAATGGAGAGAGCAGCAGAATACGTTTTCAAACACTCATTACCAGATACAACAATTTTCAAGATTTTGCCAAATTTGCTTCACCTTTTTATTTTTAAAATTTTATTTGTTGAAACATTTCCAGTGTCATTTACATCATTTATTACATATCTTTGAAAATGATGCTGCTATCATGTCTACTGCAAATAGCACACCTAATCCAAGAAGGCAGAATAAAAGTATCATTGTTAATATAGTGAACATTTTTATGCACATCTAATACCAAATTAACAATAAATGTTCACAGCTTAAAAAGTCTCTTTTTAGAATGAGTTTATTTGAATAAATATTCAAAGGCCATAGCTTGATTTTCTAAAATTATTATTATTCTGTCTCTTTAATCTATTTATTTGATAGCAGGTCAGTCTCTCCACCCATGACTTTTCTTTTCACTTTTTAGTCATACCTTTGACATGCTGCATAAATTGAATTGTCCAATAAAGTATCTCCTATTCTAGACTTATTAACTTGGTTTCTTGGGTGCATTTAACTTGTTCTCTTACCTGTATTTTACTTATAAGTTCAAGTTGGCTTTCAAGGATTGATAAAGTTCAACATTTTGGCAAGAATATTTCATAGGTGCTGTGATGTGCTTCACTTTAAATCATATCAGAAAGCAATATCAGCATCTGTATTTAGTGGTGCTTGGTTGTGTTTTGTGGATTCAAGTGGTGACAGGTTGATTTCTTCCCTGTAAAGCCCAGCATCAATTTTTCATTTAATTTTTGGGATGGACTTTATATGACTGAATTTTTATTATGTGTTGAAAATTGGCCATTTCCTAATTTTATCATTCCTGCCTAATGTAATAGGCAGAATTCTTCTGGAAAGTACTTTTTCAAATAAACTGTATCTATTCAGATATCATAAAATATAGTTCACAAACAAAAAAAGGCTTAATTAATTCCTTCATCAATCTAATTTTTATTTTTTTATTTTATTTTATTTTTTTAAAAGATTTTATTTATTTGACAGAGAGAGATCACAAGTGGACAGAGAGGCAAGCAGAGAGAGAGAGAGAGGAGGAAGCAGGCTCCCTGCAGAGCAGAGAGCCCAATGTGGGACTCGATCCCAGGACCCCGAGATCATGACCTGAGCCGAAGGGCCCAAATGCTGTTACCGCTGCTGGCTTGGTGGATTTCTCTCCATGTCTGTCTTACCTAAGTGTATTATGGGTTTATACTGTGTAATATAGTTCACCAAATTGCATGGTCTCTTTTGATATGTAATTCTCACAATTTTAGCCAATGAGTGCATCATCATGTTGGCTTTCTTGTCCTTTGGGACTACCACTCATGTGTTTCCTACATGACATGTGGGACTGGCCTCTTCTCGGAGGATCCCTCGTTCTTTACAGTGAGGAATGGCATTTAGAAACCATTTTCTGGGTGCGGAAGGTGCTCCTTACTCTTTCACTGACATTGCTTCTAGGCTTTTCTGAGGACAGAGTTAAGATACACATATTTTTAGAAATTAAAAGAAATCTGGATTTCAGTAACTTATTTCCAATTCAAGTTAAGCACTATCAGATTTTTAAGTAACATTGCTGATTTTTATGTCAGTGTACTTTCTCCTACACACACAAAAAATAGACTTAATGATCTTAACATCATTAAGACCTACAAAATAGTTTCAAGATAATCTCAAACTATTACTACTTATACTGAAAAATGAAGTCTAAATTTAAAATTAGGTTTAAGGGGGAGGGTTTGGTTGTAGTTGGTGGTGGTGGTGGTTTTTTGGTTCGTTTGTTTTATTTTGTCTTGTCTTTTTAGTTCTATTCATCTTTGCATTCATGCTATTGTGGATTCAAAACCTTGGTGTTCCCTCATTATTTAAAATGATTCTTTTCTAACTATGTTTACTTCACAAGCTTCAACATTCATTTGTATATTTATTTTTTATTCTGAGATACGGTTTTTCTTTCATTTAATTTCATTTTTAAATATGTGAACCATTTAAATTTTTTAAAGTTGTAAGAAAATAAGATCTATTCAGGAATATTGCTTTCTTCTTTCTCCTCTCCACTTTCTTTCCTACTATGACTTGTAGATAATAGTTTTTATTAGTTTTTGATTTGTTCTTACAATGTTTCTTTTTGTAAATATAAGCAAATGCAGATATTTATTTTCCCATTGCCTTTATCATAAAATATAACGTGTTGTATCTACGTGTGGAGATATATAGATATATATATATATATAAAACCTAAGTGTTGAAAGGAGTAAGGCCAATATAATATAACTAAAAACTGTTTTGTAAGAAGATGAAGAGAAACAGCAATCATTGAAACATAGATATGAAATACTGGGAAAAGATTCATTGAGATTATCTTTAAAGTTATTGACGTAATGAAAACACCAACTATAGGATTACATGTTTGTTGCTGCTGCATAATATAGTAACACTAAGTATAGAACCAAACATGGCACTTGCCTCAGGCCAGCCCAATTTATGTGTATGTCATTTGCCTGGAATGAAAATAAATATAGTCACCCTTATAAACATCCTGGGTTTACCCGTGAATTATGAGTAGAACTTGCTTGAACTAGTTCCATGAATAGACTGGGGTATTTGGAAAAGAAGCTATACATGGGAGAGTTGTGAGATTAAATATCTAGATATAGATATAGATGTGTGTGTGTGTGTGTGTGTGTGTGTGTGTGTGTGTGTGTGTATCTATGGGTGTATATATAAAGCTAAGTTGGAGCAATATTTTAAATTTACTTACATATCACATATCACTGATTAAAATTTTTTTGTGGTTCCCCATCCATAGTTGGAAAATAGCGTAAATAAAGATGTATTTTAGGACCAATAATCTGGTGGTTCTGCTTAGTATGGGTGTGAAAAGGTAAATTAGTATTCTAGAAAAATTTTGGAAGGTTTTTCAC
Organism: Enhydra lutris kenyoni; assembly: GCF_002288905.1. Lineage (NCBI taxonomy): Eukaryota > Metazoa > Chordata > Mammalia > Carnivora > Mustelidae > Enhydra > Enhydra lutris. The sequence goes on from NW_019154120.1 coordinate 5,948,785, forward strand.
TGCTGAGGGTGAACCAGGAACTTTCAGATGGAAAAATAAGTCATGGGGAGGGGAGAAAGAGTCCAAAACATGAAGGATTAATTCTCTCAGAATATTTGAAAACAGACAGAACTGGATCTTGCCTTTCAGAAGACAACGCTATAGAATACTCTGCCTTGAGAGGGGCCTTAATCTCGCTTCTTTCTGAAGTATGAATTAGGTTGTGTCACTTGTTGCATTGTAAAAATTCACTAGACATCATAAAATAAGTAAATTTGCTTTACTGGGTCCCTCTTTTTTTCCTTTTTTTAAGATTTTTATTTATTTATTTATTTGACAGGGAGAGACACAGTGAGAGAGGGAACACAAGCAGGGGGAGCAAGAGAGGGAGCAGCAGGCTCCCCATCCAGCAGGGAGCCGATGTGGGGCTCGATCCCAGAACCCTAAGTTCATGACCCAAGCCAAAGGCAGACACTTAACGACTGAGCCACCCAGGCGCCCCATGGGTCACTCTTTATAGATAATCATCAAAACCAAAATAAGACAAAACAAAATGCATTTAACATATGCATTGTGCAATACCAACATATATTTCAGTTTAGCTAATACAAAAAAGAAAATTCATCCTAAATCTCCTAATCTGCATTTTAAAAGACTTTTCTTCATCTCCTTGAGTTGTTAACTGACAAACAGAAAGACTGTCTGTTTTACATTTATAGTCAAAATAGTCAGACTCAAGCCAATATACATGTATTATGCTTACAGCAAGAGATATCCTTATAATACATAGCTATGGTAATTTGGAGTCACTATTAACATAAACTTATTTCAAATCTGGAGTAGATATATTTTTCTGAAACAAATTACGTTAGCTTGATAAATGCATATTTTAGCTATCAAGAAAAATTAGCCAACTCTACAGAAGGAATGAATTTAATAACATCTATTTAACTGTGTAGCAATTTGTCAAAGTCTCAAAAGTACTTTGTATTTAATTTCATATTTAATCAGTGATTTGCTCTTTCCTCAGTTGACAACTAAGGATTTTCCTTAAGCTACATTTTTAAAAAATGTTTTAATAGTAAAGTTTACTTTTTTCTTTATTATTAATAATTTTAAAAAGCACAGTTTACCTATCCTATCTCCTCTGGCAACCACCAGAAATTTGTTCTCTATATCTATGAGCTTTCTCTTTCTTCCTTCCTTTCTTTCTTTCTTTCTTTCTTTCTTTCATTTTTTAAGATTTCATATGTAAGAGAGATTGTGAGAGTGTATGTTGTCTTTGTCTGAGTTATTTCACTTAGCATAATGCTCTGGAGGTCTATCCATGTTATCACAAATGGCAAGACTTCATTCCTTTTTATGACTGAGTAACATTCCTTTGCGTATATATGCCACATCTTCTTTATCCATTTATTCATCAATGAAAAGAAAATTGTTTGCGTATCTGGGCTATTGTGAACAAGGCTGCAATGACCATGGGGGCACTGGCTCATTTTCCAGTGAGTCTCTCCATTTACTTGTATCAGCTTCAGTTTCTTTCATTAGAGTCTCACAGTTTTCAGAGTAGAGATCTTTCACCTCTTTTAAATTTATTTCTAAGAAATTTATCCTTTGGATGTCGTTGTAAATAGAACTTTTTATTTCTTTTCCCAATTGCTTAATATTAGTGCAGAGAAACACAGCAGACATTTGTGTATTGATTTTGTATCCTACAACTTCACTGAATTTGTGTATTAGTTCTCACAGTTACTTTTTACGGAGTCTTTACAAGTTTTTTATACATAAAATCATGTCATCTGAAAATACTGACCTCTTTCTTTTCAGTGTAGATGACTTTTATTTCTAATATGCCTAATGGATGTGGCTCAGAATTCCAATAAATATGTTGAATACAAGTGGTAAGAATGGGTATCTTCCTCTTGCTTCTGATCCTAGAGGAAAGGCTTTCAGTTTTCCACAGTCACTAGGATGTTAGCTGTTAGCTTGTCATGTACAGACTTTATAATGTTGAAGTATGGTTTCTCTATACCCAGTTTGTTCAGAATAAATGGATATTGAATTTTACAAATGCTTTTCCTACATTTATTGAGATGATCATGTGATTTTTATTTTTCATTTTGTTAATGTGGCATAATACACGGACTGATTCGTGGATGTGTAAGCCCCATTGCATCTACATAATAAATCCCATTGGATCAGGGTATATGTCCCTTCTAATGTATTGTTGGATTCAGTTTGCTAATATTCTGTGGAGCATTTTACACTATGTTAATCGTGGATATTGCCTGAAATGTTATTTTTCTTTTGGCATTCCTGTCTGGTTTTGGTATTGGGTGATGCTGGTCTTGTAAAATATAAGTTTGGAAGAGTTCCCTTCTTAGCTATTTTTTGGAAGAGCTTGAGAAGGATTAATATTATTTCTTCTTTGAATATTGAGTGGAATTCACCTATGAAGCTGTCTGATCCTGGACTTTCGTTTGTTGGGGGCGTTTTGATTACTAATTCAATATCCCCATTAGTGATCTATTCAGATTTTCTACTTCTTCATGATTCAGTCTTGGTTGGGTGTATGTTTATGGGAATTTATCTGTTTCTACTAGGTTGCCCAATTTGTTAGTAATTGATTGTTTATAGTGGTCTCATGCTCCCTTCATTCCTGTAGAGTCAATTGTAACATCCCTTTCATTTTTTATTTTATTTGAGTCTTCTGCCTTTTTTTCTTGGTGAGTCTAACTAAAGGTTTATCAATTTTGTTTATCTTGTCAAAGAGCCATATCTTATTTTAAATGAACTTCTCTATTGTCTTTTTAGTCTCCATTTCATTTATTCCAGTGTTAATATTTATTTCCTTCCTTCTGTTAACTTGGGGCTTCATTTGTTCTTTTTTTTTCCTACTTCCTTGAGCTATCAACTGAGGTGGTTGATTTGATTCTTTCATTATGTCTGAAGCAGGCATGAATCACTATGACCTTCTTTCTTAGAACCACCTTTGCAAATCGGCAATCTAGAGTTTTACAAAGGCTACATTTTAATGCCAATAGTTCAATTATTGTGGATATGGTATATAAATAGTGTACATTTTAAAATAAATCTTTGGCTCTTTCAGATCAGACATGCGATTCTCAAAGCACCAAACCGATGGACTGTCTTTTCACTTTCCACATAGTTTGTTCTCTAATGAAGTCTTAATGCACACACAGACACCAAAGAACAAACAAACAAACAAACCAAAAACAAAATAAAAAGAGGTTATTTGGCCATCCTAATGCATTCAGTGAAAGAAGAAATAAAACTCAAACCTCAGAATGAATAGCATAATCTGGCAAGTTCTAACAGTCAACCTCATGTTTAGATACTGTGTTAAATTAATTTTTTAGACTATATTTAGGTGACATATATGACTAGAAACTACAAAAATTTGAATGTGTTATTTGTTTTCATTTTAAGATTTATTTTATTTTAATGGATTTGTTATTTATGCTAAAGTTCACAAATAACATTGAGGCTAAATGCATCTTGTTATTTGTTTCTGAATTTGCCCCTCATGTCTGAAGGTAATAAGCATCGTTTTCCAGTGAGACTCATTCCAGTTGGCTTAGGTGAGCATTCCTGAGTGGCGTCCTGTTGTGCGGCCAACTGTAAAAAATTATGTAAAAGGAAAAATAAGATCATAGAGGCCATTTGGAAATCTCTTTGACAGAAAGTAACAGAAGAAATCGTATCTCACAAAGAGATTTCAAAGTATTTCCCTGGGCTCAAGGGATATATTGTCTTAGAAGACATTTTGAATACGAATTGCATTTACCACAAGACACTAAAAGGAAAGATAATAATATAAATTTAAAAGGTAACATTGTATAAAATGTCTGACACTTCACCTCCGGAGTCAACAAGATTGGGATGTACAAGGCTTTCAAAGAAATGGACGGGCAGTGGCTTGAGGAAAACATGTAAATAAACATGTCGCTAGGGCCCACGGCAGTGACACTGTTCAAATCGGTGAGTTTCTGCATGCTGAACAAGCCGAGTATCTCCTCCCCTCTGCCACTTCATCTCCCTTTGTGCTCACCCACTTACAGCCTCCCTCCTCCAGGCCACACCATTATTCTCTGTTCATGTGAATACTAGAAGCTTCTACAAAAGTTTATATTAGTAGGGTATATGCCACAGAAAAGTGTAAATAGAACTTCTATGTGTTTTTTTTTTCTTTTAAATGAAATAGAAGGATAAACTTTCAACCAGAATATATAAGACCAAGTCATATTGGCCAATTAAAACTTAAAATCTGTTGCTGGGTAATAACTATGCACCCGCTGTTGGGAAAGATACTTGTGCATGGGGCATAAGTAACACCGTTCACTTCAACCCCATCATTATGGGTTCACTGGAAGGAGAGAAACCCTGGGCGGGGCGCTACGGCCCAACCAAGGCAGAAGGCGAGGAGCCCTCCTAAAGGAACTGGTTGAATGCAGGGTTAAATTGTGTCCCCACCCAAACTCAAATGAGGAGGTCCTCATCGGCAGCACCAGAAGGTGACCGTATTTGGAAATAGGGCCTTGGTTGATAGAATAAGGTCACGCTGGAGTAGGTTGGGTCCTCATCCAACATGGCTGTCTTTGTGAGAAGGAGAAATGTGGACACAGAGACGTCTCACAGAAACTTGAAGGCAGAGACTGGGGTTAAGGAGCTGAAGCTGAGGGATGCTAACAATTGCCAGCAAACCATGAGAAGCTGGAGGGGAGGGATGCAGACTCTGCCTCCAAAGGAACCCACCCAGTGAACACCTTAATTGTTGACTTGTGGCCTCCCGGACTTCAGGAAAAGCTGCAGTCAAGCCCGTTTGGGGCTCTTTGTTGAGGCAGGCCTAGCAAACTGACACAGAGTTCGTTCTGGGAGGAACGAGATACACACACCCATACGAGAACTGCAAAGCAAGACTACAAATCATGAGAGAAGAAAAAGCAGAGTCAAATAAAGCTTTAAAGTTCTTGGGCGGGAGGGTGGTTAGCGGGGTGTTACAGACCAGAGCAATCCCCACAGAAAAGGGTAACATTTAAAGGAAGCCTGAAGGTGACTGACAGAATTGGGGCAGGTGAGGCAGGAACGTGTATAGTGTGGAGCGGAGGTTTCTGACTAGAGGAGGACCTTGAGCAGAGAAAAATATAAAAACATATGCATCTCCACTGAGGGAGGGAAGACCCCAAAGGAAAACGGGGACCATTCTACAAAGGTCTTTGAATGTCAGGCTGAGGAATTCACCTTTAATTTGGCGACAGTGGACCTTTGATGTTCTGTGAACACACGCATGCATAAACACGTATAAACAGGGGTTCGCAAGCACATGCTCACGTGCACAGACACACGCACCCATAAACAAGCTGATTCTTTAAATCAGACTTAACTACCAACGGATGTGTCTCAGCAGACAAATCTTTACATCCCAACGGAGAGAAATACACAAAAACAGCTTCATGGCTACTGGATGTAATTTCAGGATGACAATGGGAAAGGCCAGTCATGGTGGGGAGAGCCAAGTGGCTCCCACTTCGGCCAGCTGAGGTTTCAAGGGGGCCTTGGATGAGCCTCAGCTGAGGGGGTCAGCACACACAGCAGAGACTCTCAGGGAACTTGCACGTTCCCAAGGAAAAATGGTTAGAGTGTCAGTGAGGTGGGACACAGAGGCGGAAGGCCAGGCACAGAAGACAAGAAAAATACATCCTGAATGGCTGAATGGCATAGAGAAAGGCGGTGGCAGCTCCGTACACCAGCTAGAGACGAGGATTGCCAGGTGTCGGGAAGACATTCAAGAAGTCCACACACTGCGGCTCCTGCGGGGCTCAGTCAGTTAAACAACCAACTCTTGATTTTGGCTTAGGACATGATCTCAGGGACGTGCGATCAAGCTCCCCTGTTTTTCTCCCTCTCCCTCCATCCTTCTCTTTCTCTCCCTCTCTAATAAAATAAAATAAGATAAAATAAAATAAATAATATAAGTCCGCATACCGCACATGAAGTCTCCGTCCAGCTTACAGGGAATGATAAGGAGTGACGTGTTGTGCACCTGGATATGGCGTACTTGAGCCTCTCCTGTTAAACTGATCCATGAAATGTAAAGAAACATCATTATTTTAAAGCTTCTCTTAGTTTGGACCAGATGGTTTTCTGCAGCAGTTTGTTCTGGCAAAGAACCAGCCCCAGTGTCCTAAACCACAGAAGTGCACTGTCGCATGGTTCTGGAGGCTGGAGTCTGAGACTGGTTCCCTCTGAGGCCTTGGCTCATAGACGGCTGTCTTCTCCCTGTGGCCTCACATGGTCCTGCCTCTGCACCTGTGACCTCATCAACAATTCTTACGAGGACGCCAGTCATATTAGAGTAGAGCCCACCCATGGGGCCTCCCTTTATCTTAATCCCTGCCCTAAAAATCCTCTTTCCAAATCTATGTACAGTTGTGTTCAAGGGTCCTGGGGGTTAAGACATCAACATATGAATTCGCAGGGGACACCGCTCAGCCCGTAACATTTCGATATTGATGAAAATGCATCAGTGTTCTAATTATTTAAAAAAAGGTCAGTCATCTTCCCTTTTAGGCCTGTGCTTAGGCACAGAAGCTTTCCTCCCTCCTTCCTGTTGTTTCCAATCAGCTCCCCACCTCTACCCTGGGCCCACGTGAGCAAAGCCTCCTTGCAGGGCTTGCTGTGTGGCCCGAGGCCCCTGACACAGGTACGGAGGCGAGGGTTGTGTCCTTTCTTCAGGTACGTGGGACAGAGCGTTAATGAGGAATCTAGAGAAATGTGGGGCCCACCATACAGGGACCTGTAAGAGAAGGTCCCTGTGACTCCAGCTGCGGCTGGCTCCCCGTGCCTTGCTTCCCTCGGGAAGAGGGGGGCTGATTGGCGAGGGCTCCAAAGGGAATGGTGGTGCGTGGGGTCCCCAAAGTGGGGGCAGAGAGAAGTAAAAATACAAAAGGAGGACAGGAACTGCTGGTTCTTACATTCTCCCTGCGTTCAACTCGGCAAGAGAATAGAAATCCGAGGTTAACATGGAGATTTATACCGTGTTTCAAAAGCTGGGAAGGATAAGAAAGGATTTTTAGGAAGGATTTCTCTTTCCAAGATTTGCTTACATGGAACAAAGCAGTTGCCTGATGAAAAGTATTGTGGGAACTGTTATTATAAATTCACCAAGAATAATTCTAAGATATTTGTAAGATATTTCTACAGTCATATAAGCTTCAGAGAGAGAGGGAAAAATTAGAGCTGTTTAGATGGCTCATTTTGGCAAAAATAGATAAGTTGTTGAAGGCTGTTGAAAGAGCTCAGGGAATATGCCTTCAGATATGTCTGAACTCAGTGCTATTCTCTCCGGAAATAAAGCAGCTGCCAAGAAGGTATTGATCAGACTACAATAGCCGTGGTGAGAAGAAAACCTTGCAGTATGTTTGAATGCTCCCAATAGAAGTGACAGCCTGATTAGGGACAAGGGAATTCGAAAAATCAGCCGAGAGGGAGAGAAGGGACTCAGTCACCTGATCACACTTTGAAATTTACACGTCGACATAGCCACTCTGAGTACTGGTGTAGCTAACATCTCGTTTTAGTGACACACATTTATGTGGAATATCACAGGGGGGAGAGGGATTCGTGCAGATATCAGAAAAGAAGCTGGGGCCGGGTGTTCTTTAGGACGGTCTAGAAGCGAGGAGAAAGACAGCCCTTACACTCTTCTCATTTGTTTCTTGCTGGAGGAACTGGGAAGTAGCCACAGGAGACCCTACAGGAGAAACGCTTGCTACTCTTTCTCCTTAAAAAAAAAAGATGCTCATTATTTGCTGAGTGAGAAATGCACACGTGCCTATGTCCGTATTTCTCATCTTTATAAAGACACCGGTCATGTTGGATTAATGACCTCATTTTAACATGCTCACCTCTGTAAAGACTCTGTTTCCAAATAAGGTTCCATTCTAGGGAGTTAGGATTTCAATCTGTGAATTTGGGGTGGGGGAAACCATCCAACCTGTATCAGGGAGACGTAATGTGTGCTTCAGAGAACAAAGTTCATTTCCTGCTCTTTGGAGCCTACCAATTTCTGCCTCACTACTTTTGACTTCTTGTGTAACGGTTGTTATAAAACACCCTACAAGACAGGCCCCGTTGACACCACAGAGCGCTGCCCCCTCCTCCCTGGGAACCTGGGCAGCGCGGCCGGCCTGCCCGCATGAGCTGAGGTCTTCTCCAGGCCACAGATGTCTGCTGCGGCCAGTCTCTCCGGCTGTTAAGCTTCTCCCAGGCTTAAATAGTAAGTCACTTGTAGTCACCACCAAATGGCCTAAGAGCGGCACTGCCCTGTGATTTCAATATCTCTGAGAGATTTTAGACGTTAGACTCACGTGTGAGTTCAAAGGATCTGAGCTAAGGGAAGGTGTCAGTGTGCTCAGAATCATCATTTCTGGCATATTCCACAGGCGCGTCAGTGATGTCCAAATATCTCTATATATTTCAGGCTCTCAAAGCTGCCTTTGTAGATGCCTGCTATACCCCCCCTCCAAGAAAAAGAGAAGAAATTATATATTAATATATGGTGCATTAACATATAGTATTATAAAACATATAAGAAATTATATCTTCTGTAAATGAATATTGTACTCTATGATTAACCTGTTGTTTCACATTCATGGATAAGAAAATACGGACTTGGTAACTGGTTTTTGAGGGCTATTGTGTTGAAGTGGTGCAATGATGATGAAAATAGGGACCAATGAAAGTATTAAGATTGTAGTGGATTGAAAAGAATGCAGGAGAAAGTCTGTTTAAGGATGTCTCACAAACATTTAAAGCTTTCCCATTAGGGAAAAACCTCAAGGACCTAGTGGGAAAGGGGGCATCGTTTGACGGGACTCACACAGCCAACTGCATAGCCGAGTACTTTAAAACTTGATCGAAAGAGACTGGGACTGTGATCTTCTTCAGACATATCTCACCCATAGGCAGGCTTTCTCTGCGCCACAGCATTTAGGCAAGAAACAAACTCCTCCGTGTGCCCGCATATGTAGATTAGGCAGAGATAGAAGTAACCGAGAGAAGCAGAGGAGGAAGGCGAAGCTGTGAGATGTCTCTTTAAGGAAACTTTGCCTTTTGGTTATTCTGATAGTGACTCAAATAAAGGGGAAACACTGTCAGTTAGGAAACTCTTAACTACTGCCTGAGAGTTCTTGTGTCACTCACACATCACAGGGATTTGACGTAGCCCCAGATATATGTCTAATCAATGTTTTCAAGGGAACTTTGGAGAACATTCCTTAAATTCCTGTTATATCTGACTCTTTATTGTCGGTATGCGATGGCATAATTTGCATAGAGTAAAAAAATTATAGAAGTTAGAAAAATCTATTAATAAAAGCAGTATTTCATGTTTCAAGCCATTTATTGTATTATCTCTCTGCATTTGTTATGAGAAGTGGAGAGAAATTAGTAGAAGCCAGTTGGGTTCAATTTCCAGACTTGCTTGGCATTATTAACAGAAGGTCAGTAATTAACTTCTGCATTACGTTAAAAACAAATCATGAGGCGTCTACTAAGAAGGGAAGGTAAAGAGTGAAGAGTGTGCAGATCCATTAAACAGGAGGATGCCTGCATTCTTGCCCCATCTTCAAATGTCACTTTGCGGCCCAAGAAAAGATGTGCCTCTGGGGAAGTGGGTAAAGTAATCATACTTTGCTTGACTATGAATTAATTTCAATTAGAAACTTATTTTGAGAGAAGAAGAAGGAAACATTGTTAATTTGTCATGAAAGGTAGGGTCAAGTGTTTAGATATGACAGGGACCTAATTACATACAAAACAGGGTGATATATTCTTCTAGAACTTGCTCTAATCTGCCCTGTCTTTCATGGCAGGTTTTGGTTGAAAGAAATAGCGTTTTAGCCTTCTGTTATAATGAAGTGATGCCATTCATCCTGGTGTGGCTGGGCCAGAAAAGATCTCTAAGAAGAGCACTTGGTTGGTCAACTGTGTGTCCCCTAAAACACATGTACTCCACCTTAAAAAGCTAGCTACTCAGGTAGACAGGCAGGAAGATAAAGAGTTTGCATTATGCAAGTTAAATAGAATCTCAGAAGTGATCTATTAGGGTACTGCTTACACTACCCTAGAATAAAACCTCACTGGTCCTAATTCTATTGGAAATAATGAAGAAACTATGGAAGACATTTGACTAAAACACACAGGGGAATAGAGCTGTGGTTTTATAAAAGCAGGAGAACCATCTGTGAACTTTCCTAAAAACGGACTGATTCAATAAGACCGGGATGGGTTCAACACCTGTAAGTGTTATTAAGTCCCAACGAGGTGATACCAAAACTGCACTTTGAGGAAGAGTAGTTCAGCATAAATCGCAGATTCTCAAATTTGGTTGTACCCTTTGAGAAGTCCTGTCTCCTAGTCCCCATCTTCAAGATACTGTTGTACTTGGTATGGGACACAAGCCTGGGCATCAAGGGATTTAAAGGACACTCTGTGATTCCATATGCAGAGAAGTTGGAAAACTCCTGGTGTCAGTAACATTCTATTTTTTTAGAAAATAACAAGGATTGTTTCCCAGAGAAAGTGAGTTCCAGAGGCTATATTTTTCTAGTTGCCAGCTGAGTCATTACGATACTTTCAAATAATTATTTCATGTGTTTTCTCTGTTTTGGGTTTCTCATTAAATATATTAAGTAAACTATGGAATTTTGACTTTATCAGTTTATTCCCTTCAACAATGCAGGGATAGATGATTGGGGATTAGATGTCTCAGCTGGTAAAATATTTCAAAGAGAATGTCTAGAAGTCAAGCACTCACACAGGTGACTGGTGCAAGGATTTAAGGGGGGAATGGCAGCCTCAAGGATAAGAAAAAAGTGGTATAATTTTCATTACCAAAAGTCCATTACTCTGAACCAGGCAAGAGCAGAAAAATAATAAAATATGAATGCGTGGATTAGCATTTTAAGGGAATCTTTGAAAGCTTTGAATGATTCAAAAATGTACAGTGACTACTTTTCACATATTGATCGGCAGTTGGCCGCCTATGTAGTGATATAGATTGTGAATCCTTTGTTAGAAAAAAAAATATCACTTATTGAATTAAAACCTGAAAAATGCAGAGGTCTGAGTAAAAATCCCGATGACCTTAGTTTTTTTCCAGGGCTAGTGGCTCCATGCCATTTGAAGAGATATTTTATTATTTATAGATATTGGAGATTTAAATGAGAAAGGTTTTTACACAATTTAAATATGAATTGTAAAGTATGTCACACGGAGAAGGAAAATGTAAATAATTAAAGGAAAAACAGGGCAGGGGAAAGAAATGAAACTAATTTATTGAGATTCTCTTTGTGGCCTGAAATATGTATACGTACTCCCATTTAATGCTCTCAGGAAGCTGGGGCTATGGGCTTTATTATGTTGGTTTTAGAGGTGATAAGACTGCTCGGTGACCTTGTTGGTGGCAGTAAGTGGTCGTTCTGCTTGGCCCCACCACACTGTGAAGGGGCAAAACATAAAGGTGTGTGTTCTAGTCAACGTTCCACCAGAGAAATAGAACCAGCAGAATATATATATTAAGAGAGTCATTGCAAGGAATCCATTTATGTGATTAGAAGGCTGGGTTCGCAGGTTCAAATTCCTCAGGGCTAGCTGTTGGGAAGTTACAGGCTGCTAACTCTAGCAGGTGCTAAAGCTGCAGTCCCAAGGAAGGAATTTTTCTGGGAAACCTCAGCTCTCCTCCTGAGCTCTTTCAACTGATTGGATGAGGCCCACCCTGATTATTTAGAATAACACCCTTTACATAAAGTCCAGTGATCACGGGCTTTCGTTAGATTTACAAAATGCCTTCACAGCAAGACCTAGATTACTGTTGGATTGACTGGAGCCTGGAGCCTGGATAAGTTGATGCATGAAATTGACCATCAGGGTGTCTTTGAATGTGGGGTTGTGGGTACAGGGGTCAGGGGAGGGGCTGACATGGGTGAAAAGGAGCTTCAATAAAAACTAGAAATGGAAAGAGGTAAAAAGGGAAAAGGTCATTTTAAAAAACAGAAATGGTTGGACAAAAGTGAAAATATTATTGGAATGAAATAAACAACTGCACAGTTTAAGTATGGGGGACACTGAGAAGGGAGTCCTCCCGCCGCCTCCGCCCCAGAGGTCTTCTATTCAAAAAATCACCTCCTGCACTCTCGTCCTGCTTAACTGATGGTCCCTGTCTCTGCTACCTCTTACACCAGGCACTGGACTTTGTGTGCACGTGGAAACCCTTCATTTTTGAAAACTTGAACTCCAATAAACTACATTAGTCTCATCACCTGGCCTTACTAATGCCCTTGGTATTTGCTCTTGTGCCTCACGGAGCAACCTGTATCTTCCCCACTCCTCCTTCACCAGCCATTTCGGTCCCATGTCAGCTCACCTCCTACTTACACCATCCTAACTCCCTTTTCCTCTCGACTTTCATAGACACCTGCCTCACACATCCCACAGCTCAGGATCAAGTTTATAATCTTTCCCCCTTCTCTTTAAATCATTTTGGTGGTTAAATTTGCCATCCTAAATAATCAACGTATTATATGCCAACCAATGTTACCGACACGTAATTAAGTTAACCTAATCTATTCCAGTAGGAAGTTTGGGGTTTTGTGCAATGCCAGAGAAAGTTGTGGAGCCCGAGCGGTCAGGCGGCAATACTTGCCGGAAGGGCAGCCTCAGGCAGGCGCTGGGGCAGCTCAGGTTCCTCCCAGGAGCAGCCAAGGCCACGCCCCTTCAAAGCAGCTCCCCCACCCTCCACTCTGCAGGCCACGCCCCATCTCCCCCAGGAGAAACAACCCTGGAGAAACTTCTCCAGAAGAACCTGAACCCTGAGCACTGAAACCCCGGACTCTCAGTGCCTTTGCTGCCATCTTTCCTCCGACCCAGCGGGATGGAGCACAAACCCTCATTCGTGCCCTTGATCTCCTCCCTCAGTTCGCTTCGAGGAACTTGATTTGTAAGTCCCTCTTTTTTCCTCCAGGGTTGTTAGCTGCTTTTTGTTTCTTTTCCTACTGGCTCTTTGTCACAGCATTATAAAAATGGGCCCTGGTGTAGACGTCCCATGTGAACCTCACGAAGTTTATTTTGCCATATATGATTATCTTATTTGATTAATGGAGCAAATAATATGCTTCTGGGAAAAATACAAAAGTATGTCCACAGAAGTGAAATGTTCAAATCTAAATTAAAACGAAATATATGAAAGAAGATCATAGTCTTTATATATACATATATTTAAAATTTTTAAGTTAACGGTCTTGTCCGAATTTGCATTAGTAAAATCTTGAATCAGTATTAAGACATCCTTCTATTCGGCTCCATGAACTTTTCTGTTGGGAGGTCCTATGGTCATTCCTGTCCAATCATACCTTTTAAATTTCTTTTTTTTTTTTTTTAATATTTTATTTATTTGACAGACAGAGATCACAACTAGGCAGAGAGGCGGAGAGGCAGGCTAAGCAGGAAGCCTGATGCTGGGCTCCATTCCGGGACCCAGAGATCATGACCTGAGCGGAAGGCAGAGGCTTAACCCACAGAGCCACCCAGGCACCCCTTAAATGCTTTTTTTTTTTTGAAAATAAATTAATTAAATTTAGAGGAAGAATATCTTGCTTTAGTGAATGACATTTCAAGGAGTAAATTCATAAGAAAACATACTTCATAAAAAAAGAAATTAAGACTTGACAGTGACAAAGAAGTCAGTAAAATCACCAAAGTAAACTCCCTGATAGCTCTGAGGTTTAAACAAAAGTTATGCAAAGTAGTCATTGCATTGATAGCAATCCTGGTAGGTGTGTTGGGCTTTTTTCCTTATCCTTTGTCCTCTTCACATTGACGTATTGTATTCATTGTGTTCCATTTCAAATTAATCAGGTTAGAGTAAGATTTGTAAACAAGACAGGAACTGTACTTAGTGTTTCAAAATTTATAGCTAGCTGGGTAATCGGTATATCAACTACATGATAAAAATTGATCTTAAGCCCCTTTTCCTAAAAACTTTGCTGCAGATAAAACAGCCTATCTCCCTGGCTTCTGTCATATTGATGGTTCGATTCAGAAAACACATCCTTTCGCCTAAAAATTGGCCAAATACATCAAGGAGCTATCAAACACAGGAGCTCTTTGTCTTTGGCCATGTCACAAAGAGTAATAGATGTTCAAGCAGGATTCTCTACAGAAATAATATGAATTAAACAGGATGGATATAACAAACACAATGATCTACCAGAATATTATTTACATGCTTGTTTTTATTTTATTTTATTTTATTTTATTTTATTTTATTTTATATCTTCCTGATGATTTTGCAGCTGCTTAGCCAATTAGAAATGAGAAGGCTAGGACTTAAATATCACTATGAAGGAATCAATGATCTATTACTCTATGGTAGGCTACCTGACTGGATAATAAGTTTGGAAGAATATTTACAGAATTTCGGTTACTCCATTACCATGAACATCCAGTCCTAAATCAAAATCTATATACCAATGCCATATTTTGATATCCAGGGATTTTTGTTGTTATCATTGTTCACTTTAGTTTTATCTGATTTCTTTTTTTTTTTTTTAAGATTTTATTTATTTATTTGACAGAGAGAGAGATCACAAGTAGGCAGAGAGGCAGGCAGAGAGAGAGAGTGGGGAAGCAGGCTCCCTGCTGAGCAGAGAGCCCAACGCAGGGCTCCATCACAGGACCCTGTGATCATGACCTGAGCTGAAGTTAGAGGCTTAACCTGCTGAGCCACCCAGGTTCCCCATTTTATGTGATTTCTTAAAAAGAAAATTCAGTTAATGTTACAGTCAGTTCAACCCAAATGTAATTTATTTATTAATGATATGTTAGTATTGGATGCATTTTCCTATTCATTTGCTATGAGCAGTACTATTGAAACTTGGAAGGAAGAGGGGCCCCGGATGGCCCACCACCCTCACCTTCGGAGATCTCACAATGGCTTCTTATTTCCACTACTCCTTCCTGTCTTATCCATGGTTTTCCAGGTAATTGGATCATATCTTGTTTCTACCTCTTGACCTGAAATTCATGTCTCAAGTCCTTGTGTCTTAAATGCAAAACTACTCTAGTGGACTCACCAATAGCATGCTAATTGCTGAATGTTCATTTTCAAGGCTTATTTTATGAAACCTCTATGCCTTGTTTTTGCTTCTTACCCCGTTACGTATTCTAAATTATCTCCTGGAGCTGTGATGAGTTTCTCCACTACCTGCACCCGCTAACTCAGTAACTCTGGCCTCACTCTTGCCCTCCCCCGCCGCCGAGCCACACTGCAGGTGCATGATGTGTGCAAAGTGACAACCTGACCAAAGCAGCTCTAACAGCCCCTGAGCTGCCTACCGCGTGCCAGATGAAGTTCGCCAGCTCCTAACAAGCATGCTTTCCCCTAGCCAGGCCACTGTGATCTGCGTGTGCCCGTGTTTCCGTCCCATCTCCCCCACTGTTTCTTACTGTGTGTCATTTACAATCACACTATGGCTTTCGCGAAGAGCTTGAGACTCCCTAACACAGGATTCCAGGCTTTCATAGCTTCTTCTGTGCTTTCTATCTGCCTGGGAGCTACTTCCCTTCCCCTTCCTTGGCATGACTAAGTCCTTCAGTCTTCAAAAATCCAATCAGATGGGACCAGCAGCACTCTGCCCCACACTCGTACCTGCCCCCCAGGATAGACCTCACCACCCCCACCCCCACAGGACCCTCTGCTCACCTTTGTTGGCACCACCACGGAGCACTGAGAACTTCCCGTGGAAGTCCGCCTTCCCCAACTTCCTCCAATGGGAGGTTCTTGACCTCACCCTTCAGCCTTTTGCCAGAGCTTAGCAGAAAACAGAGTAGAAACTCAAAGTAGAAAATGTTTGGGCACCAGATGGAGGTGATGTTTGCACAACAGTGTGAATGTCCAAAATGAATGCCACTGAATTACTCACTTTAAAACGGTTCGTTTTATGGTGTGTGAATTTCATCTCAATAAAAAAGAAAAACTAAAACCCGCATTTGTCTAACTGTGCATTCAAAACATTTAGATCCAATGGATGAGTAAAACTTAAATTCAGAAGGACACCGAAGCATATTAGAGGTCAGAATCGACCAGTGGTATGGGGACTGTTGCAGAGTACACATAACCTCCTCACACTTGTTTGAATTTCCAAAGACCTCGGTAACAGACACCCTTGCAAATCACAGCTCTGAATAAGGGATAAGATGGGAAATTTCCTATGTGAATTTGTTTATCAGGATGAGGTAATGTAGCAAATTACTCAGCCACATATTTGCTTTACAGCTAAATGAGCCAACTTACATAACAGCAATTTATAAACTCTAAAGTCCTATTCAAATCCAAAGCCATAGTTATCATGATTATCATAAGAATATTAGGGAGGGCCAAACACCGTCCTAGCTGATACTCGGGGATTCTGTACACCACATGACATACACACTTGCAGGCAAGATGTAATCCGTTACACTTAACAGACGCATCGTTATTTCAGAAGCAGCTCAGTGTCCTGGTGAGAACACAGGAGTTGAAACCAGAAGACAGAGCTTTGAGTCTCAGCAACACTTTCTTTTCGACTCTAGACTGTAACTATATTACACATGCTCCATTGAGTCTTCAGAGAGTTACTGTGTCTTGTATTATGTTCAATTGTTTTGTAAAATGTGAAGCACTATTCAAACGTTAAATAATCGCTGTCATTGAGGTCAGACAGAAAGCGTAGCCTGTTTCATCTACAAAAACACAAAAATGATGGGATGTTAAAAGCATGAACAACGGAAACTAGAAATAGGAGACAGAAAAAACTTTCCTAACTTACATCCTCGTCTTTTTAATCAGCTGTGTTCACAGTTAAATATTTTAAATTCACATTTTTTAGGCTACAGAAAAATTTGAGCTTCCACATAAAGAGAATCAAATGTGACTAATAATTATCCTTGTCTTTCTTTTCCTTTAAATTTTGTTTTATTGTGGTAAGAACCTTAATTCACTTTTTAGATGAACAAAGTGAAGGGGTGATCTGTCTCGAGTTATATATTAAGTGAACAGCGAAGCAAATCAATGTACTTTAGCTTCCATAAGGAACCACATTTAAAAAGATTTTATTTTTCTCTCCTATTTTCTTCTTATGTGGAAATAGTGTCACTACATGCCAGATTGACTAAAGGAATGCTTTTACAAATTTTAAAAATAAACAGAAAAATAAATTAAAGCTGTATTTTTGAATCCATGCAACTTTTTTAAGCCTCCATAACATATGTGTTATGTGTTATTTGAATGTTGATGGTATTCTACTGTCATTTCCATATGAAAAATGCTGAGCTTTATATCTATTTTTGTGCCTTTTCACACATTGTAACTGGATAGTATGTTCATATAGATATTTCGCAACCATAGCTTGAAGACTTGAAAATTTCGACCTCACTTAGAGTTTTATTCATCTGCTAGCGCAGGGAAAAAGAAAAAAGAAAAGAAGAAGAAGAAAAAAAAAAAACAAAACTAGTGTTGAAATACCATTCCAATTTGAAATCTCAGAAAGAACACCCCCAAAGACCTAGTTCACTTATTCTATGTTGGAGAACTCTCTTAGATAGTTAATGTCTATTTATATGGTAATTGCTCCCCAATATATGTCTCCTTCTCCTTTCAGCTAGATTCCATTTTCACCTAATAACATCAGTCACAAACGTACTGTGTGAGTACAAATGATCTTCATGAATAGTGTTGAACAGATCAATAAAATGTTCAAGTTTGGCTTAAGCTGAATGCTTAACAGTTCATGAATTAAAATGAGATGAGAGAATACTTGTGAGTAGTAGGTCATTACTTCTCTTTCTGTGATTCTTCGGGAAGACTGGCCTCTCATTTGGTGGTAATATTTCCTCTGCTCTGCCCTCTGCGAGCTCCAGCCAGGCTCCTGGAGCCATCTGGGAACATAAGGAAATAATGGTAAAGAAATTCACAGCAATGTTCTCCACCTTTAGTGTATTGAACTCAAATGTGCACCTGCATCATAGATTAAATTGAAGAAGAACAAGAAGAAGAATAAGAACAAGGAGGAGAAGAATAGGGGGTTTGGAAAGGCCTCTGCACGGAGGAGCTGTTGGAACTGAGGCCTGAATGCGGATACAGGAGTAGCTACATGGGGAAATGTTTCTAGGAGTGAGGGCGTGTGATCCAAGGCCTGAAATTAGGAACTGGCATTTTGGGTGATCAGAGGCCCCGAGTGCCTGGAGAATGGTAGTAGGAAGACATCAGATCACTGAGCTTGGTAGGTAGAAGCCATAAACGTTGGGCTCTGTGGGGAGGTTTCATTAAACAAACAAGAAACTACGTCCCACGTGCCTCGCAGAGTGTCTGCGCAGATCAAGAGCTTCATAAACGTGAAAACGAATGGCTTCAGCCCCGATTGTATGAGGTGCAGCCCAGGACTCTGTAGCCCTGACTCGGGGGATTTTTAAAAGGGTCTCAGTCCCTCCCCCCAGAGATGAAAACGGACAAGGGTGGGATGGCTGGGACATGATTCTGACATGCAGCCAAGGCTAAGAAGGACTTTTGTTATGTTAGCATAACTGTCCGTGATGAGAAAACGGACTTGGTTATCTCATAGCCGGGGTGTCTCAGAATTCTGGCTGCTTCCCTTTTCTTAGACTCCTGGAATATCAGAAAAAGAACCAATATCAAAATAGGGCTATAAATCTTTTGATACCTAATTTGTAAAATTAGTGTTTGTAAGCTTAAAAAAAACACACAAAGAACAGAAAACTGAACTTTCATGGACTCCATGATGTTTAGGAAAAATGAAATGTATTGGTGTCTCCCGTAGTAAGGAGAACTGCCCCTCTCCCCCACAAGGCAGAGCAGGAGAGGCTGGGACTTGCGTCTGCAAGGAGGATGGGTCTCGGTGAGAGGGAATCAGGGCCGCAGCCCTGGGCAAACCAATGAGCAGCTGCTTTTGTTTAAGAAGAGATGTCCCAAAGCTCCAAAGCTGTGGGTGATAGTCCAGGCACACTGGGTGCCCCAGATGTCTTTCCTCCCTCCCTCTCGCCCCTCTTTCCCAGAGTTTAGCTTGTGGGATGCTTAGGCCAAAAACCCTGGGAATTCCGAGTTGATCATATGTGGTGCTGTGGAGTGCATGCTTGTCTTCCCCCTCAAGCCCCGACACACCCTGTTCATATTTCGAAGCCCAGTCTCCACTCTGATGGCAGTTGCAGTTGGGACTTTCTGGGAGGTCATTAGGATTGGGGAGCTCAAAGGGATAGAGCCTCCATGATGGGATCGGTGCCCCTTTCTGAAGGACCATGAAGGCTAGGGCTTGCTTTCTCTCCACCGTCTGAATCCATAGCTGTGCGGTCTGTGAACCAGGAAGTGGTTCCCCCCCAGTCACCCAACCTGCTGGTGTCTTGAGCTTCCACTTCCAGTCTCCAGAACTGTGGAAAATACATATTTGTTGTTTAAGCCACCTTAATTATGGTATTTCTGTTAAGGCAACCTGAACCCAAGACATAGGGTATGAGAGAAAGCCTGGCTCCCTAGTGCTTTGAGGGGTCTTCATGAGGTAAAAATTCACCCCTGTGTTCCAGATTCAGTCTCTGCCCTGGAGACTTCCTCTGTGCCCGGCCCCAGATCCCCGCAGATTCCTGCTCTGCTCCCACCGTGGAGAAGGCTGGGCCACGTCGCAGAGTGAACCTCAGCAGAGGCTAGCAGACCTGCATGGGAATGCAGGCCCCACTCACTGACCATAGCTCAACCGAAAACTTTTAAAGATTTAGACCAGAATACAAATGTGGCTGTAGGTCTAAATGAGACTTTCCAACTCCAAGTGAGACTGTGGTCTTTTCCTTAACAACTAATTATCATTTCACCCCAGACCTCATTTTTAATGTTTTTGCTGAGAATGCCATACATAATCCTTCTCCAGTGTTTTGTTTTTCCAATGGGCTTTCCATTGGACCCAAGGGTCTGCTCTCCAGGTGGTCATGAGCACGGCATACACATCACAAGCCTTTGATGCTCAGTATTGGCAAAGGTCAAGACACAGGCAGCTTCTCCCCTGGACTTCGTTCCCAGGCCTTGGGAAAAGCTGCTCTGCATCTCTTACTTCCAGACACCATGAACTAGCTAGTGCTGTTCCAACCCCTGAATGGACAAGTCTCAGAGTGGAGAAGCTTTAGTGGGGGGAGCACATCACAGTGAGTGATGTTATCTTCCTCTCAAACTCCATGCTGCCCCTCTGTGTGCTACTCTCCCCCAAGGCAATGGTAACCATGGCTTTTGTCTGCAAATAGAGTCATTCATTCACCCCCTATTAATCTCTTAAATCTTCTCTATGATGCATTTTTTTAAAGTTATTTTTATTATTTATTTGACAGAGAGAGACAGCAAGAGAGGGAATACAAACAGAGGGAGTGGGAGAGGGAGAAGCAGGCTCCCCACCAAGCAGGGAGCCGGATATGGGGCTTGATTCCAGAACCCTGGAATCATGACCTGATCCGAAGGCAGATGTTTAATGACTGAGCCCGCAGGTGCCCCTCTACGACACATTTTTATGCTTTCTCTTAAATCCCATCTGCAAATATTTTAGATTATCCTGTGTCTTTCAGAAAAATTTATGTCACTGTAGTTGCTTAAAGTTTTATTAAGTTGGTCAACTCAGTTAAATAGGTCTTTTTCTAATCTTTTAAATAATTCTTATTTTGCAATATGTGTAAGTACATATCTTGCCATTTTTTCTTAATCTCTAAAGTGCTTTAAGTTTTTTGGAAGTAGGAGAGAAATATATCCTCCCCACCTAAAATTTTATTTAAATTTTAATTAGCATATAGTATAATATTGGTTTCAGGAGTAGAATTTAATGATTCATCACTTACATACAACACCCAGTGTTCATCCTAACAAGTGCCCTTGAGAGAAATATATCCTAAATAAATACTGAAATAACAAAATAATTTCAAAGCAGATCTTTCTGAAGTTGGACTAAGATCCATTATCCCTATTCTTTCCAAAATAAGAAGTCAAATATATTTATAATTCCTTAATACTAGTTAAACCTCATGTAAGAGTTAGCCACTCTTTATTAAATAAGATGTGCTTGCAATGTCCACAAAAGCCAAACTATGAAAAGAGCCTAGATGTTCATTGACTGATGAATGAATAAAGAAGATGTGGTATACAGACACATATACCTAATGGAATATTATGCAGCCATCAAAAAGTAACCTCTTGCCATTTGCAATGACATGGATGGAACTAGAGAGTATTATGCTAACTGAAATAAGTTAATCAGAGAAAGACAATTATCTTATGATCTCACTGACATGTGAGTAACAAAACAGAGACTCACAGGGGAAGAGAGGAAAAAATAAAACAAGACAAAACCAGAGAGGGAGACAAACCATAAGAGACTCTTAATCATAGGAAACAAACTGAGGGTTGCTGGAGGGGAGAAGGGTGGAAGGATGTGGTAATTAACTGGGTGTTGGACATTCAGGAGGGCATGTGATGTAATGAGTACTGGATGTTTTATAAGACTGTTTTATCACAGACCTGTACCTCTGAAACCAATAAAACATTATATGATAATTAATTGAATTTGAATTTTAAAAATGTTTAAATAAAAAAGAATGTGTTTACACAGAATCACACATAAAACAAGTTTGTGTTTTGACTGGTTGACAAAAAGGATAGCCAGAGGCTCACCTGAACTCAGGAACAATGGCTCTGTATTTGCAAGTTCAGCCTCTGTGGTGACTTTATAGGACATAAGTACCAAGAATAGTGAGAATCAAGTGTACCTACAAATATGTCCAACAAAA
Source organism: Enhydra lutris kenyoni (assembly GCF_002288905.1). NCBI lineage: Eukaryota > Metazoa > Chordata > Mammalia > Carnivora > Mustelidae > Enhydra > Enhydra lutris. The sequence goes on from NW_019154120.1 coordinate 5,970,649, forward strand.
GATGCCTAGAATGTCAGGAAAATCTTAAAACATCATTAAGGAATTTAAAATAGGCTTAATATTTTGAGATATATACTATGCTTGTGTATGATAAAACTCAACCCAACAAAAAATGTGAGATCACCACAAATTATCTGTATAGGTAATAAAATCTCCATAAAAATAACTTTTTAGATGGAACTTGACGAGATGTTTCCAAAATGTACATGGAAATGCAAAGATCCAAAAATAGGCAAAGCACTCTTGAAGGACAAGACTGTGGGAGGACTTAACTGTCATAAGAAAAAAAAATAAAGCAAATTCTAAAGCATATGTTCTGATGCAAGGGTAGATAAAGGGAGCAGGGAAATGGCACAGGCACGTATGGAACCTGGACTTACGGGGTAGGTGGCACATCAGAACAGTGGAGGACACTTGGTCCTTCCATAAATGGTGTGGCGACCAAAGAACATCCTCAAAGACAAAAAATAAAGAACTTGAACCCTGTTGCATTTCATTCATGAAGAAATAATTCCACAGTGATTATGAATACAAACTCAACACATGAAGATACACACAAACATGTACTAACTAAACAAACAAATATATACATCTAATTAAGATCATAGAATATCTCCATAATATCAGAACAGAAAAATATTAAACACAATACAAAAAATACTCACCATAGAGAAAAATATTATAAACTGGATGACATTAAATGTAAGATTTCTTGTTCACCAAATTTCAGCATTAAAAGAGTGAAAAAAATATTGTTTGCAACACAGATAATCACAAAGGTCTAGTTCCAGAATATATGGAAAAATTCTTCATTTCAAAGGGAAGGACAGAAAAACCCATGAGAAAATGAGCTAAAAATCCAAGCAAGCATGAGCAAATATAATGGTATGTAAAGAAGGCTATTCAAATGATTCAATGGCTAGTATACACGTGGAAAGATACTTAACCTCATCAATGACCAGCAAAATATCAATTAAACAACAAAATTCACTGTCTACCCACAAGCATGTCTAAAATTCCAACCACTGGGAGATGGCAGAAATGAGGGACCACAGAAATGCTCAAACATTGATTGTGGAAGTGGAAATTGTTATATTCATTGCAGAAAATAGAAAATATTGATAAATTGAAGATGCTAGTCCCTATGATGAAGCAATTCATTCCTCAGCATATTCTCTTTCTCTCTCTCTCTCTCTCTCTCTCTCTCTCTTTTTTAAGTTATCCTAACACATGTTCAAACAGGAACTTTCTTCAGGACTACTGCAAATGGGTTATTGCAATATGGAAGATCAGACTCAACTCCCAATTACAGGAAAGACAGCTAGGGATTAAGAGCCAGCTAGTACAGTAGGGATCAATGATGGAAAATGACTAGGGGGACATCAAGAGTCAGGGATTCTTGCTAAAGGCAAACCAAGAACTCAGACATCAAATGTTTGGGATAAAGAAATTCACTAGATAACAAGGGTGATCTGCTTGTGAAAGTTGGGGAATTCTAGCTAAACTGATTAGCAGGATTCTTGCTAGGACTCAGCTAGGCAGACGGAAGATGGGGGATGGGGAGATCAAGGTTGAAGTCCAGTCCAGAAGACAGCACAGGAGCCTGACGGAAATCTGGTCAAGTAGAGAGTCTTTGGTAATACCCAACCCAGGACAATGCATATGTGCACTAGGAGAAACATACACGTGAACATTTGCAGAATTATTACTCATCATTTCCCAAATGGCAAAACAACCTAAATGTTAATCAACAGTAGTGGAATAAATAAGTGAGGGTAAGACATACAATGTGGTACTTTACAATGTCAAAATGAATGACTTATAATTAGACGAAACACCTAAACGATTCTCAAAAGCATAATGTTTGATGGGAGCAAATTGGGGCAGGTTGAAAAAAAATCTATGTATGATTCCACTTATATACAATGTAAAAGCAGGTGAAGCTATACTGTTTAGAGATGTATACTTTGGTAGTAAAATGTATACTTAGGTAGTAAAGATGTATACTTTGGTAGTAAAAAGAAAAGCAATGAATTGACATAACACTCTGGTAAGGGGTTACTGTTTGGAACTGGGAAGGAGGTTATGATAGGAACAAACCTGTGGTGACCCGCTGGCTTCCTCGTGATGTCACAGCCCTTGTTCTCTGTGGTGGTTACGTGTGTTCACTCTGCAGCAGTTCCATTTGCTGAATCGTCTTCTCTAAGGCACTCCTTTTTTTTTTTTTTAAATAGTTTAATGCTTTATTTTGTTAAAATGCCTTGGTATAATATATTTGATATAATTTAGTATGTTTGAGAAGTTTAACCAGTTTTTCTCATTTGTTTTATTTTGCCATTTTTTTTTTTTAATTTTTAAATTTTTTTATAAACATATAATGTGTTTTTATCCCCAGGGGTACAGGTCTGTGAATCATCAGGTTTACACACTTCACAGCACTCACCATAGCACATACCCTCCCCAATGTCCATAACCCCACCCCCTCTCCCGAACCCCCTCCCCCCAGCAACCCTTAGTTTGTTTTGGGAGATTAAGAGTCACTTATGGTTTGTCTCCCTCCCGATCCCATCTTGTTTCATTTATTTTTCTCCTACCCCCCTAACCCCCAACGTTGCATTTCCACTTCCTCATGTCAGGGAGATCATATGATAGTTGTCTTTCTCCGATTGACTTATTTCGCTAAGCATGATACCCTCTAGTTCCATCCACATTGTCGCAAATGGCAAGATCTCATTTCTTTTGATGGCTGCATAGTATTCCATTGTGTATATATACCACCTCTTCTTTATCCATTCATCTGTTGATGGACATCTAGGTTCTTTCCATAGTTTGGCTATTGTAAACATTGCTGCTATAAACATTCAGGTGCACGTGCCCCTTCGGATCACTACATTTGTATCTTTAGGGTAAATACCCAGTAGTGCAATTGCTAGGTTGTAGGGTAGTTCTATTTTCAACTTTTTGAGGAACCTCCATGCTGTTTTCCAGAGTGGTTGCACCAGCTTGCATTCCCACCAACAGTGTAGGAAGGTTCCCCTTTCTCCGCATCCTCGCCAGCATCTGTCATTTCCTGACTTGTTAATTTTAGCCATTCTGACTGGTGTGAGGTGGTGTATCATTGTGGTTTTGATTTGTATTTCCCTGATGCCAAGAGATGTTGAGCATTTTTTCATGTGTCTGTTGGCCATCTGGATGTCTTCTTTGCAGAAATGTCTGTTCATGTCCTCTACCCATTTCTTGATTGGATTATATGTTCTTTGGGTGTTGAGTTTGCTAAGTTCTTTATAGATTTTGTACACTAGCCCTTTATCTGATCTGTCTTTTGCAAATATCTTCTCCCATTCTGTCAGTTGTCTTTTGGTTTTGTTAACTGTTTCCTTTGCTGTGCAAAAGCTTTTGATCTTGATGAAATCCCAATAGTTCATTTTTGCCCTTGCTTCTGTTGCCTTTTGTGATGTTCCCAGGAAGAAGTTGCTGCAGCTGAGGTCGAAGAGGTTGCTGCCTGTGCTCTTCTCAAGGATTTTGATGGATTCCTTTCTCACATTGAGGTCCTTCATCCAGTTTGAGTCTATTTTCATCTGTGGTGTAAGGAAGTGGTCCAATTTCATTTTTCTGCATGTGGCTGTCCGATTTTCCTGGCACCATTTGTTGAAGAGGCTGTCTTTTTTCCATTGGACATTCTTTCCTGCTTTGTAGAAGATTAGTTGACCATAGAGTTGAGGGTCTATTTCTGGGCTCTCTATTCTGTTCCATTGATCTATGTGTCTGTTTTTGTGCCAGTACCATGCTGTCTTGATGATGACAGCTTTGTAATAGAGCTTGAAGTCTGGAATTGTGATGCCACCAACTTTAGCTTTCTTTTTCAATATTCCTTTGGCTATTCGAGGTCTTTTCTGGTTCCATATAAATTTTAAGATTATTTGTTCTATTTCTTTGAAAAAAAATGGATGGGATTTTGGTAGGGATTGCATTAAATGTGTAGATTGCTTTAGGTAGAATAGACGTTTTCACAATATTTGTTCTTCCAATCCATGAGCATGGAACATTTTTTCCATCTCTTCGTGTATTCCTCAATTTCTTTCACGAGTACTTTATAGTTTTCTGAGTATAGATTCTTTGCCTCTTTGGTTAGGTTTATTCCTAGGTATCTTATGGTTTTGGGTGCAATTGTAAATGGGATTGACTCCTTAATTTCTCTTTCTTTTTTTTTAAGATTTTATTTATTTATTTGACAGAGAGAGAGAGAGGGAGAGAGAGAGACAGACAGATAGACAGATCACAAGTAGAGCAGCAGGCAGAGAGAGAAGGAGAAGCAGGCTCCCCGCCAAGCAGAGAGCCCAATGCGGGGCTCAATCCCAGGACCCTGAGATCATGACCCGAGCTGAAGGCAGAGGCTTAACCCACTGAGCCACCCAGGCACCCCTTAATTTCTCTTTCTTCTGTCTTGTTGTTGGTGTAAAGAAATGCAACTGATTTCTGTGCATTGATTTTATATCCTGACACTTTACTAAATTCCTGTACAAGTTCTAGCAGTTTTGGAGTGGAGGCTTTTGGGTTTTCCACATAAAGTATCATATCATCTGCAAAGAGTGGTAGTTTGACTTCTTTGCCGATTTGGATGCCTTTAATTTCTTTTTGTTGTCTGATTGCTGAGGCTAGGACTTCTAGTACTATGTTGAATAGCAGTGGTGATAATGGACATCCCTGCCGTGTTCCTGACCTTAGCGGAAAAGCTTTCAGTTTTTCTCCATTGAGAATGATATTTGCAGTGGGTTTTTCATAGATGGCTTTGATAATATTGAGGTATGTGCCCTCTATCCCTTCACTTTGAAAAGTTTTAATCAGGAAGGGATGCTGCACTTTGTCAAATGCTTTTTCAGCATCTATTGAGAGTATTATATGGTTCTTGTTCTTTCTTTTATTAATGTATTGTATCACATTGATTGATTTGTGGATGTTGAACCGACCTTGCAGCCCTAGAATAAATCCCACTTGGTCGTGGTGAATAATCCTTTTAATGTACTGTTGGATCCTGTTGGTTAGTATTTTGGTGAGAATTTTCGCATCTGTGTTCATCAAGGATATTGGTCTGTAATTCTCTTTTTTGGTGGGATCCTTGTCTGGTTTTGGGATCAAGGTGATGCTGGCCTCATAAAATTAGTTTGGAAGTTTTCCTTCCATTTCTATTTTTTGAAACAGTTTCAGGAGAATAGGATTTAATTCTTCTTTAAATGTTTGGTAGAATTCCCCTCCTGGGAAGCCGTCTGGCCCTGGGCTTTTGTTTGTTTGTAGATTTTTGATGACTGTTTCAATCTCCTTACTGGTTATGGGTCTGTTCAGGTTTTCTATTTCTTCCTGGTTCAGTTGTGGTAGTTTATATGTTTCTAGAAATGTATCCATTTCTTCCAGATTGTCGAATTTGTTGGTGTAGAGTTGCTCATAGTATGTTCTTATAATTGTTTGTATTTCTTTGGTGTTGGTTGTGATCTCTCTTCTTTCATTCATGATTTTATTTATTTAGGTCCTTTCTCTTTTCTTTTTGATAAGTCTGGCCAGGGGTTTATCAATCTTATTAATTCTTTTGAAGAACCAGCTCCTATTTTCATTGATTTGTTCTATTGGTTTTATAGTTTCTATTTCATTGATTTCTGCTCTGATCTTTATGATTTCTCTTCTCCTGCTGGGTTTAGGCTTTCTTTGTTGTTCTTTCTGCAGTTCCTTTAGGTGTAGGATTAGGTTGTGTACTTGAGACCTTTCTTATTTCTTGAGAAAGGCTTGTACTGCTCTATATTTTCCTCTCAGGACTTAAGGCACTCTTCTTAAGGAGTGCATATTTCATATGAAAGTTGATTAAAACCAATCCAAATGTATTTGTAAGCATTTAAAAAGGTATAATATTTGAAATCAAGTTTTCTAATAGTTTTTGAAAGAAACTTTGGTAGTTGTTTGCTATACAAAAATTAGAGATATTCTTGTTTTTTACTTTATAGATTTATTTATTTGTTTGAGAGAGAGAGTGCGTGCTCAGGTGGGGCAGGGGTGGCAGAAGGAGAGAGAGTCTCAAGCAGACTCCCTGCTGAGTGCAGAGCTCAGATGCTGGGCTTGATCTCACCACCCTGAGTTCATGACCTGAGCCGGAACTAAGAGTTGGTCCCCTAACCAACTGAACCACCTAGATGTCCCAAAATTAGAGATAGTCTTTTTATTTTTTTTTTTAAGATTTTATTTATTCATTTGAGAAAGAGAATGAGAGAAAGAGAGAGCATGAGAGAGGGGTGGGTCGGGGGAGAAGCAGACTCCCCGCTAAGCAGGGAGCCCAATGTGGGACTTGATCCTGGGACTCCAGGATCATGACCTGAGCTGAAGGCAGTCACTTAACCAACTGAGCCACCCAGGGACTCTAAAGATATTCTTAATTATAGTGTCACCCATATCTATTTTTTCCTAGTTTTCCCTAAGTATATATTATATTGCAGTTTTTAGTTTTGGGGTCTTTTTATTTTGTTTTGTTAAGTAAGGTTTACTTCCAGCATGGGGCTTGAATTCCTGACCCTGTAATTAAGAGTCACATGCTGACTGAGCCAGCCAGGTACCCCCCCCGCACACTACACTTTTTAAATGTGTAGGTCGCGCTATGAAAATTGTACTACCTTTTGATGAGTGGGCAAAAACTCCAGGTTTCATATTTCTAGCCAGGAGTAGTAATCATTGACTTACTGCAATTCCAAAATATTTTCATTCTCACCTACATTCTATATCCCCCAGAATTCAATAAGGACTTTGTTAAATCTTGTGAGACAAACCTAGTCTGACGAGAAATCTTTATGTCGATCATTTCAGTGGTTCTGGAAGGGCCTTGAAAATAAACAGGTAGCCTCTTGTCTGATTGCTAGTTTCTAGAATGTGCCTAAATTCTGCCAAGATGAATGATACCTTGTATTTTTGAAACTGGAAATTGCTAGCCATATTCTTTGACCTCATGATACCAAAGCTCCCCTAAAAGCATTGTCTCAATTAAATAGATCCATTTTAGTTAAAAGGGGTTATTTGTATATTTTCCCCTAATGGATACTTTTATTATGCTTTTGGGAAATGCAAACACTGATGGAAGTTCTTGTCCAGATAAGAATGGCTTATCCTTCAAATTCCAGAGAAGACTTTACCATCTTTATTCTTTAGGAATACATAGTTCCTAAGACTAGAAAGTCAGGCTTCTGTAACCCAAGCAGTCCAGTTAGTGCTCTAATTCATTGTCCTAATTCTCTCTCTCAAAAACAGTACACAGATATCTACCAAAGGCAAGCATTATGGTAGAACTGGGTAATAAGGAAGAAGATGATATAAATTCATAAGGGTCCATTTGAAATGGGAGCCTGGTGACCAAGAGGCCTCAATTCAGGAGAGATAGCATCACAGTGAATGGTTAGTTTTGACCTTTCAACCACTTTGAGAAGGTGAGAGGTGAAGGTGCATTTAGGAAGAAGAAGAAAAAAGTTGAGCCCCATCATGATTTTTTTATTTGTACTTTTATGTATTGCAATGAAATACAGTTTAGGAGAAGCACATTTTCCTTAAACCTGTACCACTATTGCATTTTCCAGGCAGACAGCACATTAAATAATTTTTATAGACCAGAGGTATGAAAAATGTGTTTTTTTTTCCTGCACTACAGTATAGTAAATACCAGAAACTCTAATGGCTTGATAATAAGGCTTCCAAAAATTAAAAACCAATATGGTTGAAAAGGAAAACATCACAAAAGAAAACTAAAATAGAAGGTTTCTCAAAAACAAACTTGGCAAGCATGCTTGATAGAAGAAGGAGGGGACAGAAGTATCTGGATAAATAGGAAGGATCATCTTCAACAGTGTAAAATGTTCTCACGCTTCTTTCATACTTCATGGGATAACTTCAAGCCAAGCTCGTTTTAGTTGTTCTGTGTCTCTATTATCTCAATGTAAATGGACATTTTTTTGTGTATATGGATCATGCCACCCTTGATTTAAAATTTTAGTGCCTTTAAAAACCTGATAGTAAATCCTTTGCAAATATTTGTAAAGAGTAAATGAATCCCTAGTTTAGTGAGGTTGTATGGATTTTTAACTTGATGACACATATGATAACTTTGACATTGAAATTTTAAACACTTGAACATTAAAGTATACCAGATCATTGTTCCCATAACAAAACTGCAAGTATTAAAATCCCCATGTTACAAATGAGTGACTTGAAGCTCCAGAAGGTTAACTAAGTTACTAAATTACCCAGGCCAGTAGAACACAGAACGGACATAGCAACCCAGACCTGTCTGACAGCAAAGCCTGAATGCTAACTACAAAAAACGCATACTATGATTTTTGAAGAATAACACATCACTATTAACAATGATCAGAACGGGATTCAGGATGGTCTTCCTTTGCTTTGTTCATTTTACACTGCTATACTATTGATGGTAACAGAGTTACTCTTAGTGCAAACTATTACATTATAAGTATTCATAATATTCAGAGAACACGTGTCTTAATATTCCTTAAATATGCACTTTGGAGGTGGAAGTGAAACCAGTTATGATGACTCTATCTGTAGCATTACACAAGGTACATCAGTAATAAGATGAACCCAGTAAGCACTGTGCCGAAGGCTATCCAGGAATTTCACACTGGCCCGAAACCATTCCATAGGTTAATTTACTTGAAAAATACCAAAGTGCTAATTTTATAGCATATGGTAGAGTCATTTAGATATTGGATTTTAATGCAATTTTTTTTTCTTTATTGCTGAGGCTCGTATTTAAATGGGAGTTTTTACTGTGGTGAAGAGAAGTCACCATTAACTTATTAATGATTTAGACTTTACTTTTCCTCAGATATCGTTTAGGTTAAGGCACATTGATACTCTATACAATAAAAATGTAGACAATAAAAAAAAATGTAGACAATAAAGTACTATGATATACTGACAAGAAAGTTTCTCTCTTTAACTTTGCACTTTTAAAATACATGGTTTTTATGATTATAAAATTAATTTGTGGCAATTGTTTCTTTTTTAAAAGATAAAGTATATATATATATATATATATATATATATGAAAACAAAATGTTCTAGAGAGTACAATTGCTAATATATTAATATATTTCTTTTTATTCTTTCATATATATTTAACTAAGTTTGTGTAATATTGAAACTGTACATTTTTCAGCCAATATTTTATTATAAACATTTGCATTGCCATTAGCGTTATTAATGCAATTTTTAATGACTATATTTTTATGGATTTACAAAATATGCTAAAATGACTTCTATTATTTCCATCTTTAAGTTTTTATATGTATGGATGAAATATATATATAGGATGAATATAATTCTATAAACTTTATACTCATTTTTAAAAATAATGCTCTGATAATTTTATAGATATGGAGTTATTGAGATAGCAAAGATAGGTATCTTTAATATTCTTGAAATATTTTTCTGAGTAATTTTCCAAAATCTTAAAAGATCCTTTAGGGAACAACACAGAACAAAACAAAACATACAGTATTTCTTTCTTTCCTCAGAGTCCTATAAGGATCTGGCACAGAATTGGTACTTAAGAAAGATAATTTTAGAGCTGAACTTACTGGTATTGTTTGAGAAAATGAGCCATTTTGTAGTCCTGCCAGAAATGTTAAAAATGCTATCATCACAGCATTGAAGATACTCATTGTCAAACATTTCTAATTTTTTTAAATTATATTTATTTATTTATTTTTTTAAGTAGGCTCCATGCCCAACATGGAAAATAATGTAGGGCTTGAACTCACCACCCCGAGACCAAGATCTGAGCTGAGATCAAGAGTCAGATGCTTAACCAACTGAGCAACCTGGGCATCCCAAAATAATTCTAAATTTTAAAATTAGCATTTTATCATTTCATTTTGTATAACCCTTGCTTAACAGTGAGAGTGAATATTTTTATGTGTTTGTTACCTACTTGTGTTTTTGCTGTGACCTATGCCACTGTACATTTGAAAAATATTGGCAGAAGTTTGAGGGGACAAGTTGTGGCCTGCATTCGCTGCAGACTTTTGGCCCAATATTGCGAAGGGAAGCTGCCTTATACATTCTGAGCAAAGCTCCCATGCTCCCTTCTCTCTCAGCCATGCTTCTCTCTCCTAGTCTGATGCACAACTTGAGGCTTGCATTCTGGAAGAAAATGGGGTGCAAAGTTCACATTAATAAGTCATGCATTGTAGGAGGATGGAAGGAAATACAGACTCCAGAAGTTGTATATCCAATAAGGATTGAGTCAACTCCTTAGTTCATTTTTGCTATTGTTTAAGTTCTAGTTTGAAGTTAACAATTTTTTACGTGCCTTGCTTTCTAGCATAATATACAGCTCCAGGTTTAGAGAGTTGACCCTTGAAAGCACAGGTTTGAACTGTGTGGGTTAACTTATATGTGGATTTTTTAGAGTACAGTTTTATAAACATTTTTTTTTCTTTTCCTTGTAATTTTCTTAACATTCTTTCTCTAGCTTATTTTATTATAGGAATACATTATGTAATACACATAACATTCAAAATGTGTGTTAATCAACTGTTTACATTATCTCTTCCAATGACCTTGCCATGCACAATGCTTAGATCATTCACCCCACAACCACTACCTGGCTTCTTCATAACCCGCCCGCCACCCCCCGCACCACACACATAAGCAGAGACCCTCTGTTATGTCAGGAGCACAGAGCACAGTCCCCACCACCACTTTCTGGTCCTTTGGACAGCTGCCTTCAAACATCTTTCATCCTGAATCACTTGGTCATATGTCCTCAATGACCCCCACTCTCCTGACCACCCTAGCTTAAGTTTTATGATGACTCAATATAATCTCTTCCGCGCCACGCTCTCACTTTTTCGCCCTCACTCTTCCTCACTTCATTGTTCACCTGACAACATCACAGCCTAAATCAATCCACCATCTCCTGCCTGCGTTGCTCCACGGAACATGGCAAAAGAAATATACACAACCACGAGGACTGAACTTGTCCTCTAAATTCACCACTGGGAACTCCAACTGCCCTTTGATGAGTTCTGGCAACCATATCTACTTTTCTATTTCATGTACCTCCCCATTCTCTTCTTCTCTCTCCCAAACCCCGAGCACCACTTTCTCATTTTTATTCTTGGCTTTCTATTCACTGAGGAAACCAAGCTTCAGAATAGAATCCTGCAAACTCCCACTACCACATCTATTCACTTTCCGGCATCTGCACCCACATACTTTGCGTTCCTGCTGTTCACATAGATGAACAAACCATGATCCCATCTTAAGGCTGTCCCCTCCATCTGTGCACTAGATTCCATCACCTCCCACGCACAGCGGGATATACTTCAGTAATCCCTTGCTTTTGACATAATCACTTAATTAATGTTGCTATTGGACTCACCCTGCACTCCCCCCCCACACCAGCTACCACCACATTTCTATCCTCCCTTGGGAGCAAAACTCCTCAAAAGAAACTCCTCTAAACTATAAAACTCCTGGGAAATAACGTGGGAGAAATTCCAGATGGGTGGTGATCTTCTCGATACTATGCCAATAGCACAATCGATAAAATTTATTAAAATTAAAAACTTCTTCTGTGAAAAACTATCAAGAGAATGAGGAGAGAAGCCACAAACTGGGAGAAAATACTTGCAAAAGACACCGGTGATTAAGGGCTGTTATCCAAGATATACAAAGAACTCTTAAAACTCAACAGTATGAAAACAAACTGATTAAAAACAGGCAAAAGACCTGAACAGATACCTCACCCCTAAAGATACACAGATGGCAAATAGAATAGGAAAAGATACCCCACATCAAATGTCAGTAGAAAATGCAAATTAAAACAACAACAAGCTACCACTACACGCCCGTTAGGATGGTGAAAATCCATAGCACAGACAGCACCAAATGCTGACAAGGTTGTGGAGCAACAGGAATTCTCATTCATTGCAGGTGGGAAAGGAAAATGGGATAGTCAGTTTGGAAGATGGTTTGGTTGTTGCTCACAAAACTAAATATGCTGTTACCATCTGACCCAGCCATCATGCGCCTTGGTACTTCTCCAAGGAATTGAAAACATATGTCCACACAAAAACCTGCACATGGATGTTTATAGCAGCTTTGTTCTTACTTGCCAAAATTGGGAAGAAACCAAGATGTCCTTCAGGAGGTGAACAGATAAATAATTGTGGTGTATTCAGAAAATGGAATACTGTTCAGTGTTATAAAGAAATGAGCTACGAAGCCATGAAAAAAAAAAAAAATGGTGGAACCTTAGCCACACGTTCCTAAGTGGAAGAAGTCAATATGAAAAGACCAAATATAGTATGATTCTGACTATTTGACATTTTGGAAAAAGCAAAACTCTAGAGGCAGTAGAAGGATCAGTGGTTGCCAGGGCTTGAGGAGAGGGAGGGATGAAAAGACATAACACAGAGAATTTTTAGGGCAGCATAACTGTTCTATATGATACTTACACACTTAAATCAGGTTTAAGTTTTAGAAGTTCATATTTTTTTTTAAACTGATGTATATGTACATAGGAAAGGGTGGTAGGAGATGATGCATAATGGACTATCTTTCATTTTAAGTCCTCTCACTTATTTTTTTTTAAGATTTTATTTATTTATTTGACAGAGAGAGATCACAAGCAGGCAGAGAGGCAGTCAGAGAGAGAGGCGGAAGCAGGCTCCCCGCTGAGCAGAGAGCCCGACGCGGGGCTCGATCCCAGGACCCTGAGATCATGACCTGAGCCGAAGGCAGAGGCTTAACCCACTGAGCCACCCAGGCGCCCCAAGAGGTTCATATTTTATTTGTGATGAATATATCCATCCTCCATCTCACCCCCTTTCCAGTAACTGGTCTCCCAAATAATACAGGTTTCTTGCTAGATGCCAGCACCAAACTCTGATTATAGTGTTGGACCACTCTTGCAACAATGCAGGGGCATCTGAGCAGCTTTTAACACGAATCTGAGCAGGAGTGATGTGCATGCCTCTTTGCTTTCATCTTCCAATGATTTACTGAAGATAAATGTGGCAACTTCGTTGAAGATCACAAAGCCACAAAATAGAAAGTCCGAGTTTTTGAATTACCTCTTGCTGGGAAAGCTTCCTTGTTGACCAAGAACATCTGTTTCAAACTTCATATGAGAGAAAAATAAACATTTTTCGTTCTGAATTAGGAATTTGGGGGTTTCTATCTTAGAACAGCTAGTATTGCCCCATCAAATATGTCATTCTCTAACAAAGTCAATCGGCTTTTGTTGACTATAAATGATGAATATACCTTTCTGTGGAAGTCCTTAAATTAAAACATTTTCATATAATGAAAGTAAAAAATGAAGTAATGAAGTAAAAAAAGGTAAAAAAAAAAAAAAAAACGTAGACTAAGTTAACAAATATCCGTAATGTTTCATGCACTAAGTTGTATAACCGTCAGATCAGTCTTCCCCTTTTCTTCACATGCTTCCATTCAGAAAATTTGTTTTGCATATATAATGAAAGAAGTAATGTATGTTTGTGTCTTATAATAAATGTATAAACTTTGCTAAATTTGAAAATCTCGGATAATAATATTCTTATAACCAAATGCTTTTTAAAATGGAATTTATTAGGCTAATTTCATTGAAAACAGTAAAGATCTTCTAATTCAAGTTGTCATCAGTTCATTGATTACTTCCGTGGACAAATTGGGCAGCCATTCAGGGAGCAGGATAGATGAACTTAAAAGCTCCACAAAATTCACACAGTACTTTGTGTCTGAAATAGTTTTCCTAACACAATACTAAATGATTTTTCAACTTTGTGATTTTCTAATTATACTTTAAAATATTCCACTAGTCATCTTTTGCTGCATCATGACTTTGAAATGCTAAAGCCACTGTTCTAAAATATATTTATATTTGTGTATAAAATTCTAATTTTTTTGTAATGATCCTGTGAAACACGATACCCTCAGTTCTTATGTACGAGCAAATCTCAGTTGAGCAATGACCAAGGTTTCAGATAGTGCAAACTATGGGTGGAGGGGACTGCTGAAGTTTCTGCTTTGAGACAGCAACAGCATCCCATGAATGGTCGATTCAGCAATATTAGTGCAAAAGCCTCCAGGATGCAATCTAGGGAACCACCTTTGGTGTTGAAATTAGCAATGTGTATTCAAGCAAGTCCTGTCACTTCTTTGTGTGATCAAATAAAATGAGGGATTTCTTTTCAATGATTTGGAAAGTGGTTCCTGGCTTTGATATGTTGTGGTCCTGTTACTCTTATATTAAGTTAATAAGGTATTTAAAAATTACTTTCAGCCCTTGCAATTAAGATGCCAAAGTTGTCTTTTTAATTTGTCAGTTTCCCCATGTTTTTTTCTCTTTGCATTTTACAGGAAGAATTCATATGCTTGACATTCTACTATAATAATATCTGTCCTGATATTTCTTTGTGTATAACTGAATATGTTGTTAGAAATTTATGGTTTAATTTACTGTTGTCCTATGTGGAACCTTTGCAAAAAGGGGTGGAATCAAGTTGTTGATGTGCCCTTTCTTGTCAGAACAAAACCTTATGGGGTTAGAATACACACACCTCATTGCCAGTGTGTCAATTTCTCCACTCATTTTCTGACCTTGTAGCTTCTTCCACTGCATTTAAGGGGGTGTTTTCAATTTATTCGCTTCATCAATTTCTCCATTTTCCCCACCCCTTTCATCTCGTCCGTGACTACCACCTTCTAGGTAACGTCCTGCACCTGCCTTGTGTTCTGATTTCTCCCACATTTCTAGGGTTTGTTACCAACCAGCTTTCCTATGCCCCTGTTTTATAGCCATTGAATGATTTCCTTAATTTTGATGGAAGAACTGACCTGTTCCATCGCACTTGCTTTAAGCTTAGTACAACTGATGTGCGTTCCTGTGTTCAAAATCCTGTCACTTTCATGTGTTAGAGCTTCCTTGTTAAAATCTGTGCTGAAATACTGTTTCTGAAGTATAGATAATCTAGGTCCTCGAAAACACGTTTCACTTTTTGTGTATTTTAAGAAATTAGAGAAACAGCTGATATCATATATATGATAGATATATATTTTCTAATTTCTTAAAACTACATATATATATAATATATAGACACACATGTAGAGTCAAGCCTCACTATTGACGGATTTACTCCCCCTTGCCATAATTTATTTGTAACCCCCAATCAGTACTTGGGCTCAGTCATTTGGACGTGCCAGAGCAGACACTCGCAGGTACCACTGGCACCCGAGGCTACTTGAGGCTGTGGTCTGCCCACCTGTCTCAGCTCCCGTGCTGTCCTTGACTGTCCCTTTTGTAACTTATTTCCTACCATGTTCTTCTCTGGCTTTGTGGGTTTTTATGTTCTGTTTTGGTTTTGGGTTTTTTGTTGTTTTCTTTTTTTTGGTGATTTCACTCTTTAAAATAGCCCCCATGAGTAGTGGTTGAAGCTCTGGCTAATGTTCTTTTAAAAGATAAACTGACTCTGAGAAACAAACTGAGGGTTTTGGAGGGGAAGAGTGTAAGGGGATGGATGAGCCTAGTGGTGGGTATTAGGGAGGGCATGTATTGCAAGGAGCACTGGGTGTGGTGCATAAACAATGAATTTTGGAACACTGGAAAAATAAAATTAAATTAAAAAAAGATAAACTGAGGCATATTAAACATGTTAAGGATTTATCTGAGCAAAACTGGCTTCCAATCAGGCAGCAGCAATCTGGAAGTGATTAGAAGCTCCCCACCACCAGGAAACCAGGCAGACAAAGGGAGAAGGCAGCGGCACGGTCAGGAAATTATTGATTGGCTTGAGTTTAGAGCCTCACTGGCTGTGTGTGATTGGTTATCCTTAGTGTTTCAATTCCGCAACCTCGAGGCATTTACAGGCTTAGATTTTGGTTTCCTCTGGTAGGCCACTTGGCATGAGAGCGACATCCATCTAATGACTCCTTGATTAATTAATCTAACAGTTCCTGAACACGAGAAGTCTGTGATGTGCCTTGTGTAGAAAATATGTGTGTTCGTTTCGCTTCCTTCAGGCATGAGTTGCAGTGCTGCTGGCCTCAAGTTCAATGCTGATGAATTGCCAGTTATCTATTGAACAGCAGAGTCCTGGAGAAACCGTCAGCAGGCTGCTGAGTTTCTCCCTTTTAAAACTATGTATCTGTGTGGCACTCACTTCTCTTCACATATTTTAAGTGAAATAGTTTATTGCAACAGATTGATTCCAAAAACAGTTATAAGAATCTGTCTTCTATTAAACTATTAAAAAGGCATTAAAAAGATTCTTAAAAATGTAGACCAGTTCCATCTCACTAAGTTATATTTGTTTGTTTGCTTTTTTGTTTGTTTGGGTAAACAGATAATTTTGTTAAAATTGTGCATATGCTGTCAGTTTATTTGTTATATGATTTGTGTTAACATTTACTGGACTGTTATTTTTAAATGTTATAAGAATTGTTCCACTACAGTGAACATTGATAAATATAACCAATGGTATGCTGGCAATCTGGTTCACTGGAAAAAACAAACAAATAAACAAGCAAACAAACAAAATGAGAAGATGCTGATTGAAGTTTGCCAATTTCCTTGTGGTAAATACTCCAGTGCTATGATTGTAAGCATCTAGTAACTATTTCTCTGAAAGAAGGTCCATCATAAATATCTACACTTACGAGTGAAATGACAAATACCTGAATTGGAACTTTGGTCCTTCATAAGAATGGCTTTTAAGCTGAATAATATCTTGTTAATATTAGAAGATTATTTCCTCAACTTTTTTACACAGACTGGACACACAAAAACTTAATCTTCCTTATTAATACGGTCTTAAATCAACAAAGCAACAAACCAAGCCTTCCTTTGTAGCATTCGCCAATTGCTGTGGTGTAAATATTCCTGCCTCAGCCAATTTCAAGTGACCCAGCATCACCCAATAAAGAGTCATGAAGAGGTGCCTAACAGAGCGCAACAGGACATAATATTTCTACTTTACAGAGAGCCTAGACATAACCTCAAAAGAATAGGTAATAGAAAAATGTAGTGAAATTTATTAATTTTGTTTGTAATGTAAATGATTTCTAAGTTTATGGATTTTAATTTTTAATCATGAATTTTTGAAAGACTGGCTTGCAGTTTTTTTGGAAAATTTATCAAATGTTCTGGCCACCTGGCTCCACAGCATTACTGAAAGTCTCCCTCTATGGGCATTTTCAAGCCACTAAGGGAGCTTACCAAATGCAAAGTTGGGAGTAAATGTTCAAAATTAGTTCTGGAGGGTCTGCTGGCCGGTTCCAGCACATCACTGGACATGACCCTCATACACAGCAACTCTTTGAGGGTCTCCCATATTTTTAAGAGGGGTAGAGGTTCCGAGGACAAAGTTTGAGAACTGTGGAGTTAGTGCTTAGTGAGTTAATTGGTTTTGAGGCCTGGAGCCAGTGTGAGGATTGACAAAGATCCTGGAGAGAGTCTCAGGGGTTCAGAATGTGATTTCATTAAACACAGATGCCATACTTCTAGGATAACAGGCACAGCAGTATTTGAGAGAGGAAGTGAGAACTCAAGGGAAAAAAAAGTGATGAGAAGTGAAATAAAAGGTTCTGAGTGAGAACGGGAGTAGAACTAAGTTTGTTAAAAAAAGAAGAGATGAGTTCTATTAATCTCAGTAATGTCACTATAGTCCTTCATTTCTATATGGAAATGTTTGCTTCTTAGAATGACTTTAACTTGTGTGGGAGACAAATACAAATGCAGCATATAATCTATAACTGCAATGTGTAATTACAACCACGTTTTAACATCTTGTTACAAGAGAGGAGATTTGATCTGCTAAACATTTTGAGAAGATTGAAAGGCAGGAAGGTCTAAACTAAACCCAAAGACTAGAGAGGGCCAAGTTTGTCTGCATAATAGACATTGGAGTTCTGAGGGTCATATCCAGCAGGAAGAGCCTTGAAGAAGAAAGGCAGGAGGGCAGAGGAGAGGTGCTCTGACCGACTTGGGTCTGCATGAAATGAGGCATAAGGTTAGGAGATGTTCAGTATGAAGTTGCCTTGTTCATGTCCCCTTCTGCTGCTCCCATCTCACTTCACAGCCCTTGCACGCTGGTGTGCGTGTGTGCGCACATGCGCTTGTCCTCTCACGTGCAGGTGTAGGTGTAGGGTTGAGTGTAGAGACGCTGCAGGAAGCTGGATTGCCTGAGGCTGGTAACTCAGATAACAGCAGAGAGATGACTCATAATTGAAACAACAAGTCCACAGAGGCAAGAATTTGGGATAAGAAAAAAAAAAAAAAAAAGGAAAAAAGAAAGAATTTGGAACAAGCTTCTAAAGAACTCCCAGAAATTTTAGGAAGAGCTTTGAACTTCCAGTGAATATGGAATTGATTTTTGGAGGGAATCCATTTTTTGATTTCCAGAAGCAGAGCGACTCTCGTTTAAATCAAACTTTTGACATCTCTTATATCTTAATCTGTTAAGGCTGCTACGTACAATACCATAGACTGGCTTATGCACAGTACACATTTATTTCTCACAGCTCTGGAGACCGCAAGTCCAGGATCAGGGTGCTGCGATGTTCTATGTCCAGAGAGGGCTTTGAGATTTTTAGATGGTGCCTTCTCACTGTGTCTTCACAGGGTGCCAGGGGCTAGGGAGCTCTGGAGGGTCTCTTCTATAAGGCACTGACTCCACTGGTGAGGCCTCACCTCTGAATGCCATCAGGGGGCATTAGCATTTCAACGTATGAACTGAGTGGGGACAGATATTCAGGCCATGGTACCTCTATTTAAGGGCATTTTCTATTCATCTATCCGGGCTTATACAAATAATGCAAATATTAATGCTTCATTAAATTGGTCTGGTTTGATGAAATTAACCATTCAATAGATTCTTTTTAATTTGATTGTGAAAATTTACTCTGAGCTTATTGTACTTTTAGATTTGCCTTTTTGTAATGTAAGTCTGGATTTACTCAATTGTAATTTAAAATCTGGGTTCCCCGTACCTGCTTATTACTTTCTAAAGCAACATACAGGAACATGTATGTTTGTGTAGAGACAGGCCTATGTATGTGACTGAAATCTATGCACTGGTAAGAATGCTGATTTTAATGTGAGTTTTCCCTAACTATTAAGACAATGGGATGACTTCCACAATTTGTGCACCATTTGCCAAAATAGAAAAGGAATTCTAAGTTCAATGTCCTAGAAGCAACTGGCTTTCAATTTCCTGTAGTTTAAAACTAGCAACTGCCAGCAGGTATCACCAAGCACATTTCAACTGTCAGACAGTATCAGAGAGATAAATAAAATCACTAAGGTAACCAGCTCCTAAAAACCCTGTGACTCATGAAGGCTTTTTCTCATAATGTCAAACCTAAATTATGCTTCGGAGACTGAAATCTTTAAACTGCTTCCTTAAAAGTAGGATTCATTTTCCACTATTGTCTGTTTCCAAAGGTTCTAAACACACATTCAGCATTTGTGCTATATTGGTTTCTTTTAAAACTCAAAATAAAAGCAAAACCAAATAGATAAATTTTTCTTTCCTCCTTATTTTTGTATCAAACCCAGTCAAAGAGAGGTACCTTAACATGTGAGTCAAATTAGGTCAGGTGCATTCCTGCCACGTTAATAAAACAAGGGATACATTGAGAAATTGTGATGAAATGGGAAATTTGGACCCAGGCGGAACCAACAGTGCGCCGAATCTCAAATCTTTTCTTTTCCTGACTACAGCGTTGCATTCCTAAGCCCGAGAGGTACTCCATCCCCTCTGCAACCATTTCTCAATTATATTTGGGCCCTGCATCTCCGACATTACCAGCTTTTCTCCCAGCCAGGCTACTCAGACACGATATCAATCCTCACCTCTCAGACCCATACACTCAATTTATCTGATACATAGCTGGCTTCAGATAGCTGTCATCTGTTGTAAATGAAGTCCCAGACGTGTGCACTGCTGACTACTCCCTAAAGGGTAGTAGCGGGCACATAAAACGAGTAATGCACTTGTAGGTACAGTGCTGTGAGTGACTTCTGCTTGTAATCAGTTATCACAGGCCATATCCCCGACGATTGTGTAACCTGACAATGGTCCTGTGTCTCAGCACTGCAGACCGCCTGCCAAAGTTTGCAAAAATACAGCTAAGACACCATGCTAGATCATATGGGCCTCCAGAGCATTTTAAGATTAATGCCTGTGTACTTTTTAAGCGTTTGCGCTAATGCACAAATTAACTGTTGCATGGACAGAGGAGAGATTATGAATTATAGTTGCCATTTCCGACTGACAGAAAAGGAGGTTCCTTTTTAATGTTTTTATCTGTCACGGACTGCTGAGAGGTAATACACACAATGGTGGTGGTCTGATCATTTTCTGCAGCTTTCTGAAGCTTGCCAATTGCAAAATTACTCCTGATGCAAGTTAATAAATAATGTATGCACTGTTAATAAATCCAAAATCTTAAGTTCCTGTTAGAGAGAGAAATTGTGCCAAATCATCAGAGAAGTGCTATATTAAATTGGAGCAGGAAGGAAGCAGAGAGAGAAAGAGAGAGAGAAACAAAACCAAAGATGTGTTTACATCATGAATGCTACTTTCACTTTAAGAATTAAAAGTAATAAATTTTAAGTTATCAGAAAATTTTGTTCCAAGCCTCGAATATTTTTATATAATATTGCCTTTTATTTCCCTTCTGGTTTGAAAATTAACTTTCCGTATTCTCCATAACTTTATGAAGGTTAATTTCAAATATCGGGGGTTTGGCTCTCTTTGTTTGTTTCCTGGGAGTGACTTATAGTTTACTGTATTTTTAACCACCATTATATATATATTATAATTAATTTATATCACGTATATACATATATCTCTAAGCGTCTTTCATCTCAATAGCACTTACACATCTCACAATGTTATATGCAATAACTATTTTATTTTTTAAACTCTCACAGAATCGACCTTCATGTATGCATACGTTTCTACATAAAGGGGTCAGCAAACATCTCCTATAAACGACTCAATAGCAAATATTCTAGGCTTTGCAGTCATATTGTCTCTGTCACAACATTGAACTTGGCTGCCATGATGAAATCCGAGTCATTCACAAATGGATCAGGGCCACTGTGTTTGGGTCTCCGGGTCGTAGTCCGCCATCCCCTATCCTTAGGAAAACTTCATCCAGAACAAGCATATTCCAATGTTTTCCTATAATTCCCAGGTCACTGTAACAATTTTTTTTAAGGCGCTGGGAATTCTCCTTTGGCTGAAAAAGTGTGTAACATGTTATACTTTAGAGGTATGAAGACAAGCCCAGTTTTCTTCATGGACTCAGGTGGATTGCTCATGTACCAGAAGACCAGATGGAGTCCCTTATCCACCTTCACCGGTGGTCGAACTCCACGGTAGATTTGTATATGAGTCCAGGAGGGGACCCAGCCACCCACCACCTATACTCTTTAAAGCAGGAAGGGCAAGCAGAAGGGCAGCTGGATGTGTGCGCCCAAAGCCTTTCTTGCTTCTGGAGAGCAATAGTTTTCTGAGGTCCTGCCAGCAGCGAGCAGCATATAGAACGGCAAACAATGGGAGCTAGGTAGAATACACACCCTTCTCTGCCCGTTTCCTGTTCAATGAGCTCCTTCCTGGGTTCAGAGTGAAGAGTTGACACTATTATCTAAGTGGAGAAAAGGATCAAAATGATAGATATTTGATCAATGAGTATATAAAAAATTAACAAATGTCAGTGAGGAGCATGCCTTTGACCGGCCACAAAATGAAGTGCTTTGTATCTTTCTTTTAACCACTTTTCAATGCACTTTGTTTGATTTCAGCAACCCCAAGGGACTGCATTTCAAAATGGCTTTTTATCTCCTGTACCATATGAAACGCCCTTTGAAAGTCTAAACAAAATAATGTCACCTGTGTCTGTGTCACCTAGCTTTGCATTATCCTCGGAAAAGTCAAATGGATCTGCTCCCATTGGATGCCATTTTGATTCCAGCTGGTGGCCAGTAAAAAAGGCGTTTTCTCCAAATCACTTTTCCAACACACACCCAACCCCACATTGATCAACACGTTTTATCTACTTATCTTTCATGTGATCCTCTGCTGTGATCACCAATGAATAATTTGCTTATTTGAATATTCAATGGAATTATGTTTAATATTAAAATGAAAGCAAACCGTAAACACATGAACACTATCAAATCCAAAATGTCATCCCCCGGATCTGTGGTCTGAGCGAGTCTCTCTCTGTTTCTCCAACTTGTCGGATGCTCATTTCACCCAGGTCCATCAGGCTGCAAGGAAATCACTCTTTTAATCTGTGAAGAATGGACTTGCAAACGGTCAAGAGCATTGGTTATTGTCCTATGGCCGATTGTGTTGCAGATTAGACAAAATGTCTGCTGCATAGCCATGTGGACACCCAGCGCCATCACATCAAAGACATTCACCTTTGCCAGCTCAGGGGGTATGGGTGCGCTGTGTTGTGACACATTGCTTCAGACCATGCTTTCTACATTTTTTAAAATTTCTGATGATGTTCTCAAACTTCATATGTATATACAAAAACATGAGAAAATATTTATAAGGTTACCTATCACTTGAATTCTGATCCCAGAGTACCCCTTGATTTTCACATCTCTTCTTTGCCCCAATGCATGCCTCTCCTCTCCTGACCCTCCAGATGGCTCTCTGGTCCCAATGTAGGAGTAGGAAAGTGGTATCACGGGCTATTGGAGTAAGAGAGTCAGAATCTTCCCATGTTCTCCCTTAAAAACATTTGTGAATTTGGAAAGGGCTCAAGGTCACCCTCAGGTTCAATGATTCAGCAGAAGGACTCACAGAGCTTGGTAAAGCTTTTGTATTCATAGCTACAGTTCAGGAATACCTATTACAATCAGCAGATGGAAAAAGTGAATAGGGTGGGGTCAGGAGAAACCAGTTGTGGAGATCCCAGCTATGCTTATGTGTCCTCACAAGGATGTGTGCCAACACTCATGGGGTATTGTCAACTGGGAACACTCACCACCCTGTGGTGTCCAGAGATTTTATTGGGACTTTGTCCCATGGACATGACTGACCACCTGCATGACTAACCTGTGTCTCCTCCCTCCAGAGGTCAAGCTGATACCACATGGCCCAAGGCTTCTACCGTGCAGCACACTGTTGGCATAGATCTTCTCCATGAGGGTTCTGCAAGTTGTCGACATCCGCCATTCCTTAGGGAAGTCCCAGTTATCAACGTCTTTGTCACTCTGCTCATCAAGGTACTTTTCACTGACATATGTCATACAACCTATTCCTTTTTGTCATCCCTTAGCTCTGGAACAGACAATCAGCCTGACTATTCTTCTTACATTCTGACTCTTGTTCTTACTTGTTCCATCATTTTCATTCGAGTTGAATTTATTTTATGAGAAAATTCAAAGGTGTTACATTTAAAGATCAAATTAAAATTAGGGTGAAATAAATTGGCATGCACTATGTTTGTCATATTTTTATATGTTTACACTTTTAACAAGGACAAGTGCTGCCTTGGAAATGCTGCAGGAGAAAAAGCCTGTAGTAGATTTCAAAGCACTGAAATGTGGAGGGACAGAAAATAGTAAATTTTCCTTCCTCAATAACTCTTTAGAAGTCAATTTAAGAAGGACAAAAACATTTTCAGTCTCTGTGAGTGTGGTTTGAAAACATGCATCTGTGTATAATTTGGCTCTTTTCTCTCATGTCCTTAACTATTGCTTTGCGGCAAAGAGCCATTCTGACCCTGCTTTAGTCCCACATCCTTCATCCTGGCTCTGTTTCTTTAGCTCTTGGGCATCACAAGCACTCAGAATCTTGTCTATCTGTCATTTGCTTTCAGTTGGTTTATTTTTCACTTTTCTCATTTTTTTTTCAAGATAGTCTAAAGGAAAGCCTAAATTTCCCTTCAGCGTTACAAGCAGGCAGTCTCAATAGTAATGTCTTTTCTGTCATTCTACAGCCATCCCAACAGAAATGGAGGGTGACAAGGGCTGTTTTTAGTGCTGAGGGCTTCCTGCCTCTTCCTCACACCACACCCCGCTCGCAGCAAATGGACCTTTAAATCAGGCATGCAGAATGTTCTTTTCTTTCTTTCTTTTTTTAAAGATAATAATGAATAGTAATGATTATGAATTGAAACTCACGTGTGGTAGAACATTCACGGACGTACAACTGGAACATAGATGCTAGTAAAGCCAGGTTTGCAATTACAGATCTGGCACTTGCTAGTTAGAGAGGTTAGTCTCCCTAATGTTTTCTTTTCCCTTTTTGTCTGCATCATTACAATTAGCATAAAAATTCCACATGTGGGGGTGCCTGGCTCAGTGGGTTAATTGTCCGACGCTTGATTTCAGCTGAGGTCGTGATCCCAGGGCCGTGAGATCGAGCCTCCCATCGGGCTCCCTGCTCATCGGGGAGTCTGCTTGAGAGTGTCTCTCCCTCTCCCTCAGCCCCTCCCCCTGCTCACATGTGCTTTCTTTCAAATAAATAAATAAATAAATAAATCTTTTTTAGAAATCCCACGTTTATTAGCTTATTGAAAAGAGCAAACTGGGCATCACATGTGTCCCAGCAGGTGGGTCCTAGGCTGCACTGCAGTAAAGCACAACCCCAAACAGTAGTAACTTAGAAAACAAAGGCTTATTTCCTTCAATGGCTTCTCAAAAGTGTGCATGATAAAGTAAATAGAAATGTAAAATGCAGTTCCAGATTTTATAAAATATTATATTTATATATTATGGTATCTACATATACATAAAGTATATTTATATCTCTGGCATTATGACCCACACCCGTGCACACCCACACACACTCGTGATGTTTGTGCCTGACATTCGTTAATAATAGAGTTCATTTTTTTCTGGGAAGAGCTAGATTCCTTCAACGGCACACATGAACCGACAACACAATAAAAGTTTGGGGATGCACCAGGAAGTGGTTGTGGGGCGTCTGTGGTGGCCTCCAAACAGGACATCGTCCCTGTTTTAAACACAGCATTTTCCTACTTAATAATGGAGGGTTAAGGGATGTAAATGTACATTTTTCCTTTAATTTTTTCTTCTTTGACCCAAAATCGAGGAGGAAGAAGGGTTGCAGTGATGAGAGATGAGCCCTTGTACATTTCCCCTTTTATAATTTAACTTTTTTTTTTGGTGCTCTGCCCGGTATTTCAGCTTAGGAAAATTCAGATATCATATTTCACATTTTGTCACTGAATTCCCTATTATTTTTTCTTTGAAGGCATTTAATTTTCTTAGCTGGTGAGTTATCTAAGCTCAAAAGTTCTTAATGGCAATCTTTTAACACACTCAGTTAACAGGAACAACTTTTTAATACGAACCCCTTCTAAGAAGTCATTCCAAATTCCGTCGCTCAATTCCATCACTTGAAACTTGGGAGGAAAAGGAAAAATGCCCCCAGTTAAAGGAACTTCAGAAATCATTATCCTAAAACTCTTTTTTTTTTTCATATTCTTTATTGCTTTAGTTTTGGCAGAAATCCAAAAGGCTCTCAAAAGAGTTTATTTTGCTCTTCAAAATTATTCTTGTCACTTTCTTTTGAACATCCACTAGGTAAATCAGGCGTAATAGATTTCAAATTTTATAATACATTTCAAACTGATGGCTTTCATCACAGTCAAACCAAAATAAGAAGAGTGTAATGAAAACAACAAATATTAATAGTCTTGTGATTTTCACTTCCTTTACATTATTAGTGCTGTTATACTCCAAGGATTATGAAGAAATAAATTATAGAAGAGATTATGTGATTTGTTATTAATTCTTTCCCTGAAGGATTGAGAACCAAAGGATGCTATAATATTTCTTCATTACAGAGATAGGCACTTCCCCAGTGACATAATCAGTTGGCACTGAGGCATGGTAATGAGGGATAGGCAGAAAGCTGAAAAGTGGATCTGACAGTTGTCTTCAAATCTCGTTTTAGCCAAGTGTTTCAAATTTCCCCCAGTCCAGACCTTTTATTAGAGTTTATAACATCAATCAGAATTAATAGTGTGATTTTGGGGGAGGGTCAATTTTCATATTTTTGCTTGGCTTTCTGGGCTTGAATTATGGCTGCAACCCTATCTCATCTGCACATTTCCACTGTAATGCAAATCCCGTGTCCTAGATTAGGTAGTTTTCACGAAGCTGGATCATATATCCACCAGGTGGTAAATTAGCTGTTGTTATTGAAATTATCTGAACATAAAGATTTATCTGAGCTTTATATTTCTAAAATATATGTTCTTTTCAGTTATCTATTAAAATTACATCATATTGTTTGAATCTCCCCTAAAACACACACACACAGTATTGGAAATTGGTAGTCCATTTCCAATGGCTTGTCTGTTCCTATCCCTTATTATTTTTTCCTGGGCTAGATTTTTTATTTGCCCTTTATGCCTGTAAAAGGCAGTGTGTAGCTTCTTCTGTCACTTGCTTGTTTCAATTTGGAGCCCCTTTAGAGAAGTGGGGGACCCTACACTGGCCCTGACATCGATGCAGTTTTGCTTTTTTTTCTAAGCAAAAATGTCAATTAGAGAGAACAAGCACCAGGATACACTTTCCCTTCTCTGGCTTTCTGAATGAATGCCCCCTTTCTGCTCCTGTAGACAGGATCTCTACAATCCAATCTATTCTCCCCACCGTCCCTTTGCACTTATGTCAGAAAATAATACATTAAGAAAATGTATTTCATGACTTTTAATAAAAATGATGCAAAGTAATGCAGTCACATGGGATATAAATTAGAACATACAGAAGGATTACATAAAATGAATGCCAGCTTCTTGTCTATGTATCCTAATGCCTATAGTAATTCTTTAAAACAATTTTTGTTACCCCCCTCCTCCTATGATTTCTCAAGGTCTGAATAATATGATTTTATGTCTAGTCATAAAGTTATCAGCTATGTCTATTTATTTCCTGTCTAACAGATGGGGATTTAGCTCAAGGACACTAGCCTCTTTTATTTAGGAAAGAATATTTTTATTTACTTATTTTTTGAAGTTTTTATCATTTATTAGGGAGGGAGAGAGAGAGGGCATGTGCATTAGTGATCATGAGCAGGTGGGGAGGGGCAGAGGGAGAGGGAGAAGCAGACTCCCCACTGAGCAGAGAGCCTGATGTGGGGCTTGATCCCAGGACCTCAGGATTATGACCTGAGCAGGAGGCAGATGCTTAAGGATTGAGCCACCCAGGTATCCCGAAAGATATTATTTTCAGTCATATTATCATTTGTCTTTCTACTTGCACTTTTTTTTTCTACTTTTCCCATAATTTCAATGAGCATCACAGCATCTTTCCTGAAGACTGAGAACAGAGAGTCCCTGGCTCTCCCCCCAACATCCTCTGAGTGTTCCCTCTCGTTTCTCCATTGCCAAATGGTTACCCTTATATCATAGAAAAAGTTGTTTCAAACCATGCTTTTAAGCAAGGAGTATGCTAAATTTTTTAATACAATTTTGAAAAGAAATATAAAATTTTAGATTATTATATGATGATCTAATATAAATCTTTTTCTTCCATTAAAAAAAATCCTTCTCTCTGATGGACATGTTAAGAAGCAGTGAAATTCAGAAAACATTGAAAGAACATGAAACACAAAGGGTAGTCAAAGTTATAAGAATACAGGGACTGGATAACAAGCTTAAAAAAAAAAAGAATCCAAAACCAATAGTTGACTTTTACATGAAAGTTCTGCCCAACTGCACAATCACAACATAAGAGAGAAAATTGTTGCACTTCTAAGTTTAAAGTTTCGGTTGAACTTTCATGTTGTTGAAGGTGAGTAGTCGAGGTTAGGACAATTTATTTATTTAAGGAAGTAAAGAGCTGCACTAATTAATACCAACCTTTGAGATTAACAAGTGTTCTATATACACAATGCTCCTCACATAATGTCTCGCTATGTACGTATCTGGAAGACCTCAGTATTGTTGCACTATTAGCTGATCAATACTTCTTTCCTGTTTCTATGGAAGCCATACCACATGGATATATGGGGGTAGAGACCCACACATCAGTCCTGCTCTGCGAGGATGGATAGAGGTTAGTGATGCTGTGCACTTGAAGGGCCCACGAAGGACAGATCTTCCAGTTCTGAAGGCTTTGTGAAATTTTTGGTCTGCCTATTCTGCTGTCTTGTACTCGATTCTATTTCAGACCTCTCAGAAATGCAAATACTAACAAATGCAAGCACAACAGTAAAGCTTGCTTCCATCTTCCGTTTCTACAGGAATGTCTCCTGGATCAGGCTACACAAATTTGAAACCTCTTTAAACCAAAACCAAAACCAAACCAACCAACCAAACAAACAAAAAAACCCACACCACCACTAACAAAATCATTATCTCTTCAATCTAATTTTCCTGCATGAGTTCATAAATAGTGTCAGAATTTTGAATTTTTTTTAATTTATTACGTCATTTTGCCCATCAGGAATTTCTAAAAGTACACATGAAGACATGTTATCAAATTACCTAAAACTGCTGTGTAATGAGCAGTTCAATTCATTTATCAATATATAACTATAAGCAGAACTCCCAACAGGTAAAGGTGTGGATTAGATGTGTTGATAGCAAAACAAAAAAAATCATGCTACTTGTTTGCAAAGAATTAACAATCTGTGGATGGGCAAGATATTTTATACAAGTAATCATAATGTAAGACTCACTATAAGCACCGTAAGAGAAATGTGAACAAGATGATATGAATGCAACCATATATCATTTTAGGGAGTTATTTAATATATAGAAACAAATCAGGGAATATATTAGTATCTGTGCAACATTTCAAAACCATTCTGTGCAGAACAACGTAAATAACATTATGAATTAAACCAAAACTTAATCTAATTCGTAACATTCACTGAAAGCTTCCTAAAGGCATATAGAGGACTTAAAAAAATTAAAAACAAAAACAAAAACAAAACCCCAAATCCTCTCTGTCAAGTAAGGCAATTTGTGTTCTACTATTTTTCATAATACAGACTTTTTGTTTCAGTGTTTTTGAAAGCTAGGTTAAAAATATACATACATGTTTAAGGTTCAGAGTCTAGGTCATTCACTACGCTTATCCCTTCATGAATGAGAGTACCTGTCTCTTTTTTCAAAGCCCACCTTCCCCAAGATCCCATACAATAGTGCCAGCTCTCAAACCTTTCTCCATCCTCTGACTCCTCAGCACTGACAGAAAGTCAGCACGTTCCTAAATTTTTGCCTCTGGGCTCATTAATGTGTCTTCCTTATCCCCCTATGTGGTTAGAGTTTTCTCTGGAGAAATGATAATACAATATAGCCTGTGCCTTAGCTATATTAGAAATTTAACAAATGCTCACGCTTATTGGAAATGATAAGGTTCCTGAAGGGAAATCCATATACTTCCTTATAGATTATCATGAAAAATCAGAACAATGATTTATCAAGCATAAATCTACTCAACCCGGCAAGGGATAAATTTTGTTTTACATTTGCTTATTTTAAAGTGAATTTTAACTTGCGAGTACTCTGATAGTGAGTAAATAAAACCCAAGCTTCCTACAAAGAGGAATAGTCTGATGTCACAACCAAGGGAATGCTTGCTTTTGTTCATGTCTGTACGGTTTCTAGGTCTACCAGTTCTTAACGGATCCAGACACTGGTCTCACTGCTCCTCTGCCTTTGCTGCTCGGAACCAAGACATTTTGATTCAGGAGACAAAGGGCTACTACACATTTCCCAAAAACACACTGTAAAATTTTCAGCCCTGGGTAAGAATTTACTTGGTGATAAGCACACAAACTGAAGCCCCATCATGACATTTATGGAGTAATAACTCCTGATAGAACAGTATTACACTGGATGATAAACTGTGTCTTGGTGTCAATTAAAAATGCATTCAGAGAGCTGTTTCTCCTGTTTCCTCAATTGTCCTTAATTTGTCTTGCCAAAATTGAGCTTTCAGAAAAGCAGAAAATAGAGTTTTGTGTAAGATTTTAACACACAGTGATTTCTTTCTGAAACAATGTGTATGGAATATAGTGGGACAAACTTGAGAAAATGGCTTCCTTGGGCGATAATGAACCAGAACCATGGTATGGTCATACCACCAGACCCAGTATTGGCTGCCGTGTGCATTGTATGACCACCAACCCATTTTCTGATGTGACTTTAACTTCTTTTATTTAGGCTTATTCTCCTCATCAATGTCCTAATGCTAGACCTTCAGAATGTTCTTCAGGTGTTGATTAAGTCCTGGTAGGTAGAGAAGGGCAGATCTTTGCTCTCCAAAGTGGAGCCTGCAGCCCTTCAACATTGTCCCCAGCTGTGAGCTTGTTAGAGGCACAGAATTTCAGGTCCCACCCCAACCTTACTGATTCAGAACCTATATTTTAAACAAGATTTCCAGGTGTTTCGTTTGCTCATTACAGTCTGGGAATCATGGGCATGTATGATTATGTCCTTCAATGTTACTGCCCTCCTTTCTTATATGAATCTTGTATTAATATTCATCTCCATAGTGTGGGTGAGTTATGGTGAAGAAAGCAAATGAAGGGGGTGAGCAGTGGGCAGTCATGGGACACAGGTGCTGTTTGTTCATGACCAGAAATAGAACCCAGCAGTCGGCGGCTCAGTGCTTGCTCAAACAACCAGGTAGCAGTACATCATTCACTTTCAGGTAGAGAATTCTCTCTTAACTACATGAGTTCCTGCATTCTGATTGCTGTGCAGAAGATAACCAGATTTCCCTTAAAAACTTCTGATCATTGTAAAATAGTTTTTGTAGTGGGTGACAGCAGAAGAATGGCCCCTAAGAGATAACCGGCTGTTCTTAGCTTGGGCAAGGCGTGATTCTATGAAACATGAGCCTTCAAGTTGCTCAGTGTTAAAATATAACAATTCCATGAATGTCTTCCTAATATTCTGTTGGGATGGTCTCTTTCCAAAGAGTAATCTCCAGATCAGCATTAATATCAAGCATGAAATAATTTTGTTACTCCCACCCAATAACTTTTGAAGCCACAACAAGAGGCTATATTCAGATCTAGGCAATGTCTGAGTTACATTTATTTTATGTTGGACTGAAATAGTCCCACCCATAGTCCAGTGTGTTGCGGTGACATAATAAGATTATATTCTGATTCCCTGGTCCCTAGGGTGATGTCAGGTAGCCTAGCTGAACAGGGCTGGGAGAGGGCATCAAGGAGTTCATCAGGATGTCTGCTGACTTCCCCCAGGCTGGATAGGCCACCATACTCTCAGTTTTGCCTGGATGTAGAGACACATTATTAAAACCATTACTAACCCAGCCATCCTTCCAAATTTAAAACAAAGGTGGACATGTTCTGTGTCTCATTGGTGTCTCATTGGTATGACCACTGAGCATCCATTTTTGTTCCCTCTTTGAGACTGGAGGGTGTTGTTTGGGATATGGAAGTTCTTTCTTTTTTTTTTTTTTTTTTTTTGGAAGGTCTTAGTAAGTACATGGTCAAAGCCCTAAATGACATGCGAAGTAGCATTTCTCTATTAAATTCTATAGTAATACAAATGTGTGAAGCACCTTTACAAAATAGGTTAGGTGTTTTAACTGTTGCACAAGGTAGAATTTGCATTATCATAAAAACAGAATGCTGTGTATACATTCCAGGTGACCAGAGAAATATTTCTGGGTTTCTAACTGACATGAATATTCATATTGGCGCTTTAAATGATCTCTCTTTCCTTTAGTGATTGCTTTAAATTCCTGGACTGGAGAAAAATGATCAAATGTCAGCTACCAAAGTTCTTTTACTCAGATCTTTTTCTTTCTCATTACAATATTAAACTTATTTTGTCATTTCCAGTGCCTCCCTACCTAGTGCCAAGTCTCCTTCACTGCCCTAACTTCTGGCTGACAGGTGACTCCTTCCAGTAAAGGAGGGTCATATATGTTGACCACGTTGGATTCAGCTGCTTCTCCTTTCACAACGCTCCTATAAGTTTCCCAGCTGACCAATACTGACCCATAGGTAGGGACATCTCTAGGTCCCTCCTCAGCAGGAAGATGTTACAGAAGATGAGACCTTCCACCTTCAACAACATTAAAAATTTAAGGGTCAGGGATGTCCAGAGGGAAATGTGGGGGAGCAGAAAGCCAGCTGAAGACAAAGCAGAAGCTGACACCCTGCAACTCCCCCCACCACTCCTCACTCCTTGGTGAGACATATGTGATATTGTTCCAGGAAGCTCCCAATTGTCTTAATGTTAATGCCTTGCTAGAGGGAAAAACAACCTTAACTTGACAAGGCAAGGCCTCCAGTATCTTATAGGTCCTCTTTAACATATGAAAATCTTTTTGAAAACCTCTCTTTTCCTTACCTCTCCCAACTCCATAGTATATAATCAGCTACCCCTCACAACCCTGGTGCCCCAGCTCTTTCTGCCCAAGGGTCCTGTCCCTGTGCTTTAGTAAAACTAGCATTTTGCGCTTAAAAAAAAAAAAAAAAAAATGTATCTGCTAACTC
The DNA here is from genome assembly GCF_002288905.1 of Enhydra lutris kenyoni. Classification (NCBI taxonomy): domain Eukaryota; kingdom Metazoa; phylum Chordata; class Mammalia; order Carnivora; family Mustelidae; genus Enhydra; species Enhydra lutris. Next base: position 6,003,192 of record NW_019154120.1, read on the forward strand.
CAGATCACCAGCTCCAAAGACTGGCCCCATATTCAGGTCTCACACCTTCAAACACAGAATGTACCAGATAGTTCCTCCCTAAACTACCAAGTCTTAGCTCCTTTATTTATTTATTTTTTTAAGATTTTATTTATTTATTTGACAGACAGAGATCACGAGTAGGCAGAGAGGCAGGCAGAGAGAGGGGGAAGCAGAGCAGAGAGCCCAATGTGGGGCTCGATCCCAGGACCCTGGGATCATGACCTGAGCTGAAGGCAGAGGCTTTAACCCACTGAGCCACCGAGGTGCCCCAAGTCTTAGCTCCTTTAATTCTGTCATATTCTCTGCCCTGTTGCTTTCCGAAGATGTAGGCATGTCCTCTGAGAGGAACAAAGGCTCTGCGTTAGATGAAAATTTGAAAATAAAATTTATTTTGGAAAACCAGAACGGTTACATGCCTTGTATTCTTAGAAGTGTTTACAATATTTTTGGACTTAAAGCATTATTGAACACCTACCGATACAGCATGGCTTTATAATTTATTCTTCTAGGGGAACATGTGAGAGAAAAATACACATTGACCAGTAATCTCAGACTATTTCTGAAAGTATAAGAGCAAACAATTTTTGTTTTTTTTTTTCTTAAATCATTCGTGTTTCTAGTAAAAATATAGGATTCATGTTTAGTACATGCACTCATAATATTCTGAATATAGAGAGCCTTGAAATCATACATGTAGCTCACTCCAAAAAAAGAAAGTTCTATAATTACAAGAAAGAGTGCTCACATTCAACTTTAGGAAGTGCATTAATGATTCTCTATACCTTCTGGGCCACTTGATATATTTATTTTATGGATTTAGCAAGAGTTTGCCAAAGAATGTTTCCTCTAATAATACTTTCTTGTATTGAGAAATAAGAGTTGACAAATGGCGTCCTTGTTTATAAAGAATTTTTTGTTTTGATAGGATTAAAATGACTAACATGAGGCACTTGACCCAATTTGGTAAAGCAATAGAGACATTTCTTATCATAAAATAGAAAAAAATTAAATCTTAGAATTGTGTAAGACAATGAGACATAGCTGAAAAAAGACTGACTTCTAACCGATAGTTTCTGTCTCTGCTGATACGCCTTATTTCAAATACTAGAAGTCCATCAAGTTGCTAATTTGCCTTATATGTTGATTTTAAGCTATGCCTTATTAAGAATCAAGTAGCATGTGACATGGGAGTGACAAGAGACTAGATCACTTTCTATGTTTTCAGTACTTTTTCCTCATAAAGCCTCAAACACTCTAATATTTACCCCCAAATAGATGTCTAGACGTATTTTTCAAGCTTAAAAGGCATTGTAAAGTGAAAAAAAGATTACTTTATAATGTGATGTGTTTATTTTGTAATGTTGTAGAAATAGTATGTGGGGCCAGAGGTGGTTCTATATTTTATCAGCCTGTAATAAAAACAAATTAAAAATCATATTTTAAAGACTACTGAATGTTGAAATGTATATCGGAAAAAATAGTTGCTGTATGGTTTTTGAAAACAGTTAAGCATGTTCTTTAATGGCAGATGTAGTTGGTTTAGTTCACGATGACTGCATAACGCACAGTCTTAATGCACTTGAAGTTAGCTAATCTGGAATTTTTAACTGTCAACAAATTCTTAGCTAATTTGACTGGATCATTATGATTATTTACTAATTCTAGCCAACATTACAAACCAGTTGCTTCTTTGACAATTCTTGGTCTTTCTGTTGAACTGAATGAGAACTGGTTTCAATTTTTAAAGATTTTTTTTTAATTTTGCTAATTCATCAAAGTGCCCACATAGCATGGAGTATTTATACTTTTTCATTGCTGTTATACATGTTGGAGTTAAGACATATTCCAATACTGTTTATAATTACACTGATAAATACAAACTTGGGTATTTAAACAATTTGGCACGTATAACTTAGAGGAATGCAATGTTAGAATTATTAATTATTTTCCACATCTTAATAACTGGTCAGAATAATATTATACCTCATTGGAAATATATTTACGAAAAAATTTAGGAATTTATATTTTCACTGAAGTAAACATAGAATGACCTGTGAGGCAGCAAACCCACTCCTGGGTATATATCTATCTGAAGGAGATGAAATCAGAAATCAGAAATGTTCACTGAAATGTCATTCTCTATAGCCAAGGTATGGAAACAATCTATGTGTCTGTCAATGGATAAATAGGAAAAGTGTGGTATATATGCATAATGGAATAGCACCCAGCCAAAAAAGGAGGAAATCCTGCCATTTGTGACAAAAATGGATGAATCTAGAGGGCATTATCTTAAGTGAAATAAGTCACACAGAAAAAGACAACAGTGCATGATATCACTTATATGTGGAATCCAGAAATAGAAAATAGGATGGCTGTTGGCAAGGACTGAGGGGAGGGTGGGGAGGAGGTGATATAGGTCAAAGGGTATCCAATTTCCGTAAGAAGAATCATTTCGAGGCTCTAAAGTATGGCATGGACTATAATTAATGACACAGTTTGCATACTTGAAAGTTGCTGCAAGTAGATCCTAACTATCATCATCACATAAATAAAAAATAGAATAAACTCTCTTAACTATGTGAGGTGATGTATATGTTAATTATCTTGATCTTGGTAATCATTCTACAATGTATATGTATATCCAATCATCACAAGGTACACTTTAAATATGTACAATTATATTTGTCCGTTATTCTTAAAGAATTAAAAAGAAAACAAATTTTTGCTTATTAATGCTTGCGTGTTTATTTTTTAAAGGATGTACACAGCATTGACATTCAAGAGTATGAAATACATAGCAAATCATATTTTTCAAATGCCTAGAATACAATCATGAATATTATGTATTAGTTTAAAAAAGCAAGAAAAGACTATAATGAATACTAAAGATGTATTTCAGTGATGGATTCTATCCAAAGAAATCAATTTTAAGCTCTATTAGAGATAAATATTTAGGACAAATGAAAGGAAGGGAACTTGAATTGTCCTACCACTCCCCTTCTACTTTTTTTTTTTTAAACATTAGAATACTTTTCTCTTAAGCTCTATGTGGCCATCTGTCTACCATGGGGTGATCTGGGTGTTAAACCATATTCTAGATCATAGATAAAGGACAGGGCGCCATTTCTGAGATATAACAGATGTTCAGTAAATGCCATCGATGGCATCCTTAGTGTGGATGGGAATGTTCTTACACTTAAAGAGAAAAGAAGAGAAAAGACTCTACCACTGTTCTAGTAATAATGGCAGCAAGTTCTAGGACCATGGAAACGGAACAGAAGTAATTCCTGCAATAACCAGAAGACACATTGACTTTGCATCTAGGTTATAGTCTGAAACTCTTTCCAAGCATGTTTATAAGTTACAATTCCATCAAAACCTAGAGGGAGACAAAATAAATGTCTCCTTATAGATAGAATAATCGATCAGTGAATAAATAATCTTCCATTTCTCTATCAATCTGCTGCTTTTCACAATGACTTTCTCTTTAAAAAAGAGCGTCAAGCCTAAATTTAAGCCTAACCTGTTTTTCCCCCTTATATAAGAATGCTTCCTGCTCTAAGTCCATGATTTAGCTCACTACATATTAAAGGTTTCTTGATTTATAGAATTTAAATAGTTTTGTTGCCACATGGAAAAGAGCTTTGGTTTTATTCCCCCCAAAGGTGATGATAACTATTTGGTTCATACATGCTTGCTTTGCATTAGTCAAAAGAAATGCTTTGGCACAACATTTAAGGCAGTTGCTTAATAGAGCTCTTATTTAAAGATTTATAGATGTGTGAGAGGTATTGCTACTTAATTAGCATCCCCAAATTGGTCTAATTATCAGTCTGTGTCTCACATTTCTTCATAGATCTTGTGTCATTTGCTATTTATTATTTCACACAAATCAGTGTTCTCTATGATGGGATGGCTGGGGTGTGTTTATTTTGACAATAAGAAATTGTCAAATCAGTGCAATAGTGAAATGAAGTAATACCTGAAAGTAACAATTAACAATTTCCACCGTTAAAACAAAATAAAAAAGGCAGCAAAATATGATAGCGTTGAAAAAGTTTCCTAGCAAAGTCCAGTACAGCTGGCTCACATGTTATAAAAATGTTTAAATTAAGTACTTAATTTTCAGCTAATATCCTTAGGAGGCTAAGAGGCTTGGGGACTGTTTTATATTTTTACTATGTTGCTAGTTAAGTTAGAGAACATTTGGCTCAGAAGTTCTTTCCATCACATTTTTACAACCATACTAAATATTTTGTCTCATGTAGTCATATGCAATTCTGTTTTACTTTGCCCCTGTCTTCCCACATATCCATTTCTGTTAAACTGATTGGTAATGAATTTAACCTTATTGCTCAGATAGGAGGCCTTGTCAATTCTAAATAGGGAGAAAAGCCACGCGAGAGCCTCTGGAAAATAAAGCTTTGAAAACCGCCTCCCTGAAAAGACCCAGCTTGTAGAGTGGAACCAGAACACTGGCTGAAACCTTCAAACAAAAGAGGGCCAGGTGCGAAGTCTGGGGCAATAAGAAATACTTTTGCTTTGTTCTTATGAACAGCATTGGCGGACTTACAGTTAATTTTTCATCAGTCTGTGGGCAAGGTACCCTATGCAAATCGAAAGGGCTACGAATTTTTTTTTTTTTTTAAACAACGTTTTTTGTTGTTTTGTTGTTGTTGTTTTTAAAGTCAGGTCGTAAGAGAGTGTGTTGTAAATATTGTTTCAGGGGGGCGCAGACCATGCTGCTCAGTGGTCTGTGCAAAGGTTTTGCGGACGGCGATGACCAATGACAAAGGGACTGCAGCACACATCATCCCGGCGGAGTCTCCCGTTGGAGGAGCGCAGATCGACAAAATCCAGAGCCGCCGCGAGCTCTCAGAGCGAGGGGCTGAAGGAGGCCGGAAAGACCGTTTTGTTGCTACATTTTTGCAGAGGACAGGACTGGTCTTTGGGGTCTGAGAAGACCATTTGCAAACCTCCTCCGGTCCCTTGGACTCGGCCGCTCTGGGGCCGCTCGCTCGCCCGCAGCCAGCCGCAGGGAGGCCCCGGCGCCCGCAGGTGGCGCCCCACGTCCGTGCTTGCGCTTCTCGCCCGCGCTCCGGGCGCAGCTGGGAAACCGGCGCGTCTCCCCAGGTCGTTAGAGCTCAGAGTAGGCATTTTAATAAATAAGCGCGTGTGCCAGTGCGCTCCAGGAGCCCCGAGGTTCAGAGGAGCAGAAACATAAACCCAGGCGGAGGCGCCTCTTTTAATCCCTGCCAAAATCTACTATTTCCCAAACTGGCGATTCCGGAACCACAGCCTTTAAGCCATTAAAATCCCAAGCTTTTTCTCTCCATTTCAGTCCTTTTATTTTTATTTATTTTATTTATTTATTTATTTATTATTTTTTTTTTTTAAGAAAAACTGCTTTACCCCTTAATTATGAAAGTAATCACGCTATTCAGGATTAAGACTTGGAGGGAATTTGGAAAAGAAAAGAAAGAATCGAAAAGAAGAGCGACCGGTGCTTTGAGGGTGCCTAATTATTAAAAACGAGGCATCTGGGAGGAATTCGCTCTGGGTGTTTGGGTGAGAGCCGGACCTGGGCGGTGCAGGGTGCGGCGGGGGTGAGGAGAGCGGGAGCCGAGCCCGGGAGGGGGCAGTGCGCGGAGTCCTCCGGGCGATCGTGATGGCTGTGCCGTCTGGAGACGAGAGGAGAGGCCGGGACTGAGGGGCCCGGCAGAGAGAGCCACGCTGCGGGCGCGCTGTGCGCGAAGGGCCCTCCTAGACCGTGGGCCCGGGTGCGGTGCAGAACCGGTGGGGTGCCTGGAACATAACCGGTGCGAAGCGCGGGGCGCTGCGCGGTGCTGGGCGCGGGCTGTGCAAGTGCAGGGCGCGAGAGTCCGAGCCCGGTGCGGTGCGGTACGCTGGGCGAGCGGATGCCGGGCGACGCGCGCGGCGATGTCGGGCGCGGGACGTGCGGATCCGAGGCGCGGCGCGGTGAGGGGCACCCGGCGTGCGGGTTCTGGGCGCCGCGCGAGGCACCGGGGTGCGCGGCACGGGGCGTACCCGGAGCGGGCGCCGGCCGTCGCGGGAAAGGGGCAGGGCGGGGCGGCGCGGTTATTGGCCAGGCGCGGGGAGAAGGGCTGCGCTCCGAGTCTCCTCCCGCCAGCTCCCGCTCATCTTCTTTAAGCAGAACAACTTCGCGGACAGCGCTGCTCGCTCATCATGGATGTTCCAGGTAACCAAAACGCAAGCCTGTCCTCCACGATCAGCACGTTAATTGCATTCATGCATATATTTTAATGAGGACCTTGGAGAATCTGCGTTCTGGAGAGGGCGAAAGAGAGAGAATATCGATATCCATGTGTACGGGGTTGGGGGGAGGCTGGCTACTCCCGGAACAACTTCTCTTGTTGGATAGACTGTTGGAGGAGTTGTACGGAGGCTGTGGGCGGTGAGGGGAGCGGCTTCTTTGCTTTTTCTTTCTCCGACTGGGTATTGAAATGACCTGTCTAGTTTGGTGGCAGAAGAGAGGGTCGGGGAAAGTGCGAACGCGCGCTCAAGTTAGCAGAAAGCTACAGGGCTGCCTCCAGGCCGGAAAGGGCTGGGGGTCCAGGGACAAAAGCTGCCCAACAGGCCAAGCTTGGGACGCTCACAGCCGTGCAATCCTCTGGTCCTGCGCCAGAGCGGGCGATCAGAGCGGCTCCTCCAAAGGAGCTCGCTGCGGGCTGCGGGGACGGTGGAAGTGGGTGTTTGGTTTTAGAGTCTGTCTTCTATATCTTTTCCTCTTAATCTTACTCACCCTAAGGAGCTTCCTTGGGATTTGTTTTTGGGCGGAAAATGGATCTTTAGTAAGTGGACTGCTTAAAAATATATTTCTATATCCAGGATGGATGAACAGAGGACGCAGGGGAAAGCAGAGAAAGGAAAAAGGTTTCTTGGTCTGGTTTCAAGAACATGCCACTGAAATGAGGGCGATAAACCTTTCGTACTTTCTCTCTTTGCCTGCATCTTTGCCCTTCTCCGCCTTTGCAGAATGGGCCCTGGGGGTGGCGTTGACGGCGTCTCTGAGGTCACCGACCATGTCTTAGGGCCGAGGCCCTGCAGAACCTCGGGCCCCTACCGGATCGCACCTCTGGCGCGCGCCGCCCAGGAGCCCCGAGGGACGCACTGCCCCGGGGCGCCGGGGCGTTCCTCGGACCTGTTGTGCCAATCCGGGAAGGGGTGGCTGTGTGCGGTACTAAGAGGGTGGCCTCCATGGAAAGGGGCCCTTGCGCTGCAGGCACCTGCTCCCCGTGCCCCTCTCCCCCACCTCCAGGTTCACCTCTCAGTCTAAGGGTTCGGGTTCTTTGCCCTGACAGGTCCGCTGGCGCCTTTCTTCTGAGGACGACCCTGGCCTTGACCATCAGAGCAGGGGACCGAGGCCAAAGGAGGCTTCCCCAGGCCCCGCGCAGTCCTGCGCGCCCTCCCGGGCTCCTCCGGCCCCTGTCCAACGTCGCCCTCGCGCGCCGCCCCCACCAGCTCGGATGCGGGCGCCCGGCCGGGGCCCCCGCGCGCCGCCGCTGACCATGCCCGGGCGCCGGGGGGCGCTGCGCGAGCCGGCTGGCTGCGGCTCCTGCCTGGGGGTGGCGCTGGCCCTGCTGCTGCTGCTGCCTGCCGGCCGCCCGGTGCGGGCGCAGAACGACACGGAGCCCATTGTGCTGGAGGGCAAGTGCCTGGTGGTGTGCGATTCGAGCCCGTCGGCGGACGGCGCGGTCACCTCCTCCCTGGGCATCTCCGTGCGCTCCGGCAGCGCCAAGGTGGCCTTCTCCGCCACGCGGAGCACCAACCACGAGCCGTCCGAGATGAGCAACCGCACCATGACCATCTACTTCGACCAGGTCAGCCGGCCGGCCTGCCGGCCGCCTCGCCTCCCGCCCGGGGTGGAGAGGGCGGGGGCCTGGGCGCGTGGGCTGGGGACTTCCAGGCGCTCCCCGCCTCTCTGCTCTGCCCTGCCCTTCTCCTTTCTCCCTTTCCGAGTAAGCGCTCCTTACCATTTCCCTTTTCTCACATTGTAGCTTTTTTATCACTAGCAGCTCGGTTGGCACTTGGATGACTGAGTTCTTTAAAACTAAGGGATCTGAAATGAATTCCCCGAAAGGAGCCTGCGCATCTTACTTTTCGCTGCGTCGGGGGCTGTCGTTTGTGGTGGATAGGCTTCGGTCATCCAGGTGGCCAGCTTGGGGACTGAGTGCGTGGAAAACACACCCCAAAAGGGGAGTCTCCAAAGGTCTCAGCCAAGGATCAGCAAATATGTGCCTACTGCTTAGTTTGAAATGGACTGGGGAGAGGACGCTTATCTTCAAGAAAAATAAGTCGCAAAGAGTGTGGGGGGCAATAACAGGGATGGTTATATAAATTCAAAACAAAGTAGAGTGCGGTTATGTAGATGGAATAGATAGTAAATACAACATATATACCGTAATGTACAAATATATACAACACATAAATATTCTATGTAGTGTGGTCATATAGATTTAAAAAATATAAGGATCAATGACTTAAGTTAACCCAAGCCACTAAACTTCTCTCCCTTGGCTCAAAGCAGAGGGTTCAGTAAATGATCAGACCTTGGCAATCTCTTCTCTGGGTTTTTGGGCTCAGATTGGAGGTTGTGACTTTCCTCTTGGGCCCTCCTGTCTTGGTTTCTGTTGTTCTTCAGAAACAAGTTGAAAACATTAGAGTGGTTCCCAGACTTTACCTGCTCAGTCCCTTCCTTTTGCCAACATGCTTCCCACTAAAACAGAATCCTGGGCTCTCTGGCCACACTTAACTGATTTCCCTCCTGTTAACCAATCCTTAAACCTCAGTGTGAGTGTGAACCTACACACACCATTGCCCGTGTGTAGGCTAGAGGATTGATTCAATTTAATCCTTGCTAAGGATTATCTACTTGAGTTTTTAGGGTTTGGAGGTGATCTCCCTTTCATCTGTTTTTAAACAGTTTTTTTTTTTTTTAAATAAAACTAGTGGTTTTAATTATTGCCAGATAAAGCAGACACCCATCAATGGGTATTTGCTAAGTTCTTCATGTGTTATCATTAGTTACGTCCCATCATTTCACTTGGGTATCAGGAGAACCCTGTGATGTGGGAGCAAGATAAACTGTAGGGCAAGATAAGATTCTAATTTTATAGATGAGCTAACCATGGCAGGGAGGGTAAAATGCTGTTCCCTGCTTCCCAAGTTAGGGAGTCAGTGAAACCTGCTCTTCTGGGCTCCTTCTGGGTGTTCTTTCGTTGACAGCAGGGCCCTACATTTACCAGTTTCCGGCATTTAAAACCAATGGAAAAGAGTTGAGGTAGTTGAGTTGGAAGAAACAGTTCCGAGGGCTTGGATGGAGAATGCTTTATTCTTCTTTAAAGCATCGTGAGGCAGACTGAGAGCCCAGGCTGGAAGAGACGGAGAGCAGGCATTGTGCAGCTCACGGTCTCGAACAATAGAGCCCCAAGTGTCTGTGTGAGCCCTGCCAGCGAGGGGGACTGAAGCAGTGCCCTGAGCTCCTCGAAGAAGCTAGTGCAAGCTTATTTCCCGAGTGGCGACCGTGGTTGTCACGGGCAGATCGCACATCGCTGTGGGGACTGCGTGTCATTCATCTACGATGAGTGTGCGAGGAGTAAACAGCAAGAGTCATTCGGCTGAAATTTATTTTCTGAGCAGAAGACAGGATTCCTAACCTAGGGTTCTGTTGTTGCTGGCTGTTTGCTTTAAAAGCCCAGAACACCAAGGGGGCCATTTTATTATTGTAATCGAGTTGTGCATTCGTGTGTGAGTAGAGGTGGGGACAAGATCCAGACAGGGTGACCGAATTCTGTCTTAAACTCCTGGTAGGGACTTGGGTCTTCATGAGGGATCGATCGCTCACTCTGCAGATTCTGCCTGTGACACTAGCGCCCTGATCCCCTCCCATTTGAGAAAAAGCCTCTGCAGGGTCATGTGACCTCACATGCTCTGGCTAATTTGTCATTAGTCTTCTCAGGCTCCTGTAGTTTGAGCTCAGGGTATCCAACTGCTGTTTCCACACCCTTCATTTAATCAAGCTTATCTGCATGACATCAGAGCTCAGCCAAGGGAGCAAACACAGTACTCAGAGGAAGGTGAAGGAAACAGGTGCGGCCAGTGCTTATCCACCCAAGTCTTCCCCTCACCTCCTGTGTGCTCCCAGGGAGGGGGCCAGGGGCCAGGGACACAGGGGACAAGCTTGAGCTGATGTAAGTTATTTCCCTGAATTGGCCCCTTAGCTATGGTCTCCTTCTCCCCATTCAGCCTGGCGTGGCGCCCTATTTGTGAAAGTAAACTTCACGTGGAAACCTCCGGAATCCTATAAACCTCTGAACAGATTCGATTCCATTTGTTTACGGGACCTCATTGTCTTCTATTCTTTTTTCTCTGCCTTGCCCCCAACGTGCACAATTTGCACCCATTTTTTCAATGCAGACATAAAATACACTTTTCAACACCTTTATTAATTACAGTCCATTAGGATTCTTCTCAAATCCCTTCCAGGTGTAGGCTATTTTACCACCAGCCTCCCCCCTCCTCCTCCCCCTCCGCCCTCCAGCCTCCCCTCCCCCTACCCCCCCACTCACTCCCATCCCTCTATATGCCCCCTCCCAGTGGGGGGCAGATTTGGCGTGCTGCCTGGGGTGCTTCATGGCCGTGGTTTTGCCGGTCTAAGTAAGAGACGCTGAGGAGGGGTTTGCTCTGTTTGTGCTGTATTCCCTCTTCTTTTTCAGGTATTAGTAAATATTGGCAACCATTTCGATCTTGCCTCCAGTATATTTGTAGCACCGAGAAAAGGGATTTATAGCTTCAGCTTCCACGTGGTCAAAGTGTACAACAGACAGACCATCCAGGTGGGTAGGTCTGAGGCGGTGTGGACGCTTTCCGCTTCGGAGGACTGCTGCCCCATGGCTGCAGGTCCTGTGTGTCCTCTGGGCATCTGGGCCCAGCAGGGAGCACGCTGACCTTGGGGCCTCCAGCCCAGAAGCCACTGCATCTTCCGGGCCAGGCCCTTGGGATGGCTCCGTGGAAAGGGCAGGGAGATGTGGGGGGATCAGAGAGCAAACGTGTGCCCGTGGGGTCCTGCAGGTCCGCTGAGCTCTACCCTCTGCACTGCAGGTCAGTTTAATGCAGAACGGCTACCCGGTGATCTCAGCCTTTGCAGGAGACCAGGACGTGACCAGAGAAGCTGCCAGCAACGGTGTCCTACTGCTGATGGAAAGGGAGGACAAAGTGCATCTCAAACTGGAGAGGGGGAACCTCATGGGAGGCTGGAAGTACTCCACGTTCTCGGGCTTCTTGGTTTTCCCTCTATAAACACAGAGTCCCCAGTCGGTGGGGAAGTTGCGATCTGGACACTGGACTCCACCCTTCCTCAACACCCTGAACTTGCCAGAATAGGACCACTAATTTCCCACTTCCATCAGACGGTTGAAGTAGAAGAATGATTTCCTTCCAAATCTCCAGTATTTTCTTTGACTATAGACCATTCCTTGGGAACCTGGCTTCTAATTAGTTTTAGACGACAAGGTCTGAAGGAGAAATGAAATTATTGATTTGAGCGATTTGTACCTGTGATTGTAAAGTCAATATTGGATCTTATTGTGGGGACTATTGGCTTTTCCTCTTTTGTTTGTTCCTTGTATTGTTGCCCCCACACGAGGAGTGCCGCTGACCCCAGGATGGATGGCAGGTTTCAGGCAGAGCTCAGAGCAGGAGCCCTGCAAATCACCACCTGCTGGAGAGTCCCTGAGATGTGTTCTTTGTGTGTGTGTGTGTTCAGCCTTAAGAAAAAGAATGGCTTCACTTTCATTCTGTATTTTCCCCCGGGTGGACGGGAGGCCTCGGGAGGGGGAAGGGGACATTGTGAATCTGTCAAGAAGTGCTTTATCCGGAGAAGCAAATTTTGCAGGATTGGACTGTGACTTTTGCTTTGTGGTGTGTGTGTGTGTGTGTGTGTGTGTGTGTTTGTTTATATTTTGTTTTTGTTTTTTCCTGGAAAAGTTTTACTTTTCTTTCCACATTCACCTCTCCCTCCTTACCCCGACTCCTATTTTATTTTGTGCTGGGATGGGGGAGAGAAATGTATGTTGAATTCCTGAACGAGACCAAACAAAACAACACAAAGCATACCTATGTATCTTGTTTTGGTTGAGACCAAACCAAGCAGAAGGTACGTGTATATCAAAGTACAAATAACAGATGGACGATTCTGTTTCTTCTCTCCAAGAGATTCTCTCAGATGCACCTTTAGAACTAACAAGTTGGGATTTTCTTGTTTCTTGTTTCTTTTTCTTTTTTTTTTAACGCTCTGGAATACTTTAAAAACTTGATGCTCCTGGGTGGCCTGAATCATGTCAGATGAGGACGGAAGCTGGAATGACCAAGTCTCCTGAACACATGCTTCCGTGGCCCAGTGTGCCTGGGTCTTCCCAGCAGCCCGTCCTCATCTATCTGCATCCACGTCTGTGCCGGCACCCCAGCCTCAGGTGCTCCAAAGCCAACAGGATGAGTCAGTCTCCCTCAGGATCCTCCTCTGATCGGCGAAGGAAAGAGGCGTGTTCACACTCCCTTCAAACACCTGGCGAGAAGCCACCTACAAGTCACGCTTACAAGTATTGGCAGAGGCACCCTGGGAGCAGTGGTGCAAATCCTTCTTGTCTTGGCCCCTTGTACAACAATAGGATCACAATGCAGCTGGGAGCCGATGGGTGCAGGAGTCCTATGCCAAGGAAACGTTACTAAATCCCAAAGCAATCGAAGAAGAGACCTCACAGCGGATGTTAATTTGTCCTTTGTGTCACAATGTAACCAAAATATTGATGATAAAAAGTCATAATTTAAGATTCAGAATAAATGGGTTTGATGTCTGGCTTGTTCTTCTCCCTTCACATCGTCTCCCAACTCCTACAAGGTGTGGAAGTAAAAAGCCAAGGACCAAGGACTCCGGGAAAGGAGATCCACACCGTGCCTCTTGAAAACATACACTCAGATGCACACTCCTGTTTGCAGACCTAGCGATGGGTCTAGGTGGAAATTGCACACTTAAATACACTTCAATTTATATATGTGTATATATATATATATATATATATATATATATATATATGTATTTTTCACACGAAAAGATTTTGGGGGTAGATACGTGAAAAAGACAGCATTAAAAATGCTTTATGGATAGGCAATCTGCTTTGATCACATACAATCATTGATGTGGTACAAGTTCCAACCCAATATTTCAATCAGAGAACATGGATATAAAAGAAACTGACATTTCAACATAGCATCAATTTTTTCTAAGACACGTGAGCATGGGGCAGCATTGGTTTCCGTTTTCATATAAGAAACTCAGTAAGGATCATAGAAGTGAAAAAAAAAATCCAGTTTGATGAAGAGTCTAAGGTGTTACTGGCCTTAGGTGGACACCGTAATAAGGTACAGAATTTAATTTGACTTAAAATGATGTTATATTTTGTTAAGAAAAGAAAAATCAAGAAACATCAACCAAAATGCATTTGGGTATTTTGCCTCTGTGATTAGGAGACACACGTCTAAGTATGAGCATTGTTCGTTAACGCTGATAATGCAAACAGTAGGATGCTAGCAAATGTTTTTCTTCTGTGTTTTACTGCCCTTAGTGAATTAGTCCTTACGTCCCTCATCTTTTAAACCTTCCGTTCAATTTCAAACAAGCGGCAAGCTTCATTAGGTGACAATATCTATCGCCCTTTCAGAGGTTGAAAAATAGATGCATACGTGTTATTTTTCTCGCTTACTACTATGTAATGCACATACTTGCTTGTATTTACAGCTTTACTACGTACAGGTTGTTATTTGGTTATGCCGTCTAATAAATAAGTTATTAAATTGATCAGTCTAAAAATAAGCATATTTCAGGAGTTTATTTTGTATGAGGGAAAAAGCTTCATCCTGTTTATTCCACTCCTGCTATTATTTAATTAATTAGTTAATTAATTAATATCTTGAGCTGGATGCCAAAAACTACACTAGGAAGAAGCCACAACAGTAGTTTTTCTGAAGTTGCTTCGCCGCCCATGGCTGAGGCTGCCCGAGTTCTGTCCGGATAAGGATCTTTGAGGGAGAGGATGCTCCTGTGCCTGGTTTACAAAAATATGTAGGTCAGAGCAAAATTTGAAATGTATTTTCCTTTAATTGGGGGATGGAAGTGACACGTCTGGGATATGCGCGGTCTGATTTGAGCATCCCGACCTCTCAGCTTCGGTTTTCCCATCTGTGGTGTGAGGGCAGGCACCCCCACATCTGCCCAACACACAAGGCTACTGTGAGATCACACAGATGAGCCAGGCACCGGGATCACAAGAGCTGTTATGTGGCAGGGAGGGTGTTTTCTGGAAAGTCGAGTTTTTCCACGTGCAGGTCATTAAAATGGACATCTGACAGAGGATACTCTTATGCGATACTAAATTTCCATATTCCCCACTAGCTTATTAAAACTGTAGCACTTGGGAAGTTTAATTTGATTTTTAAGAATGATGGTAATATGAACATGTCAAAATCTGTGCATTTTCGTAGTAACTCAATTCTTAATTATGTTCTTTGACTGTCCTGTGTGGCTCACGCCTACCTTTCCATTCCAGGATGTGATACCAACATTTTATAAGAATATACAACTGTAATATTTTTAACACAAGGAAAGACTGAGTTATCAATATTTTAGCATTATGATAGTGAGTTGATCTAGCTGATAAATGTTAATCCTACTAAACTGTAAATGCTTTTTAAGACAACACTATTTTTTAACTTAAAATATATTCTAATTTGAAACACAGCCCTGCTTCAACTCTAGGTCCTAAGAAATTGTGCTTACTACCTGTTTCTGAGCCCTTTTTGCATCCTAATATTTTTGATCTATGTACTCATGTATAATGAAATTATTTACCTTTTTAAAGTTTGTGATTACTAGGGCTGCTCAGAGCAAGGCGAGAAAGCCTGTCAGATATTGGCATAAACACTCATGGAATCCTGTAGAGGTTACATATTTATTTGTTTGGAAAAAAAATGTTTTCAGCAAAATCTAGTGATATCAAACTTCAGAAAGGTTAGAAAGGACACATAAAAGCAAACCAAACCCTTTGCTGAATCCTTAATTTTATTCATACTATTTCACTGATATCGTATCAAGGACCTTGATACCAAGTCACATACACAGCAACTGTTACCTGTATATCCTTTGCCTTGTAAATACATGAACATATTCACCTGATCTTTATCAGTGAATAAGACAAAATACATAGATTGGCTGCATTCTCCTGGAATCTGGAAATAGGTAAGAGGAGAATTTGTTGAATCACTTTATACAAGCAAAACTAAAAGCATGGGCTTTTTTTTTTTTAGCATGCCTCATATAGCAAAAGGAGCAAAGAATGTTCTGTCAATTTACGTCCCCATGATTTTGCAATCTTTTATAAGGAAATAAATATTGCAATAAGATAATGTTGCTGTAAATAAATAGTTAATGTTTATATTTCTACAGCATAGGAAGTATGTAATAATCTAGTGCACATGAATGAAAGGCTGTGACATATTTAAGGTTGTGTAAATGAATGATGGCACTCCTAGAAGCAGGTTACATTGAATCATTCTGAAGGTTTTCTGTGCACTCTGTAAAAACACTTGTAAAAAAGATAAAACTAGATTAACCATAGAACTACAATGAGATTTTGCCCTTTTACCTTGCTTATGTAGGAATTCATTTTGTCAATGGGACTCTGTTTCTAAAGTTGACAATTTGCTACTAAAATGGCAGATTATAAACATAATTAACATGTAAGATCAACGCCTATCGATGCATTCTCATAAGACTCTTAAAGTTAATTTTCTTGGCATTTAAGAAGCAAGCTCACCAAATATACTTAAGTAAGGTAAAATATAATTTCCATTTTGGTTTTTATCATTTTATGATTTTTGTGCTCAGAATCTTTATTCTTTTGAAAACACTATGAAGATATTAGCTGATGATGGTCATGTTCACTAATCAAGTATGTTTCTGTATTTGGCTAGCCTCTTAAAACTCAATTTTTGCAGTTGGAGTTCACCAAATGGTGTATTACTGCCTTTGCAGATGGAAAGCTACAATTCATTCACATTTAGATATTTTAAATGTCTCTATGTTACATAGCTATCAATGATGGGATTGGTCAGACCCAGTCCTCACCCATCCTTTCAAAAAAAGAAGAAAGGTCTTTTCAAAATTCCTTTAAAGTAGATCCAATGAATATAAACTTTTAAAAATAACGTTCTCTATATGAATTTGTATAATAACGTTACACCAAAATCTGAATTCTAAGTAAATGAGCTTTCTTTCCATTCCCAAACCCAGTAGGGTAACTTGAAATTTGTAAGGGCAAAAGCCGTGTGATTTTACCTCCCACAGATAATAGGAGCTCTGTTTTATCTTCCTAAGTGGATTTTGCTGTGGATTTCCATCACCAGAATCACCTAAGTGTCTATAGCATCATAAATCATCATCTGTATCAGCTCGCCCACATACACTCACTGTGTAGTGTAAATGAGCTCCCTGACAACTTAATTTGGAAAAGAAATCTTCATTCCCTCTTCTTAATGCCCACGGCAGGACTCCCCGGGGTTAGAATGCTGCTTTGCACTGGAGCTATCCTAACAGAATGGAAGCCACTTATTAATGAGCCACTACCATCGCCTGCAACCTGACTAGCTATGGCTGACTTTTTTATTATCGTGCCATCGTATTTTTCAGGAGTCCTGATTTCTCCTTTTGAATTTGTTTCAGGTGGCCAAACAAAATAACACCAAACAAAAACCTTGCTTGAGTTGGAGAATGTTGGCAATATATTGGGCTGTGAAACTCCTGAGTGTTTTTGCTTAAGTCTGTTTGCTTGCTTTATTCATCTTAAAATGCTTCCATACATCTCTTATGCTCTCAAAGTCCTGTCGGATATAAAATATCTTAACATTTCCTTGACTTCATACTATAAATGAGCATTTATTGTGAGTCTGGGTGTTTTTTCTAGGAAACTGACTTAAGATAAGAATAATATTTAAAATACAGCCAAGTTAATGGGGAAAATTGGCAAATATTCTAAATCCCTCATTTCCAATGTTTTTTACAGTGTTTTGCATGGATCTTAAAGATTCCTATTAGCTTTAAAATTAACACTAAAATCAATATTTATCTTTGAATTGCTAATATATCTTTTATTTTTTTAATAATCAGGTAACCATTAGATCATAAATGAAATACTTTTAGTGAGAAGTCTATTGCCGAATAAAGTAAATGAAAATGTGATACCTATTTTTTTTTCATATTCCCAAATACCATGTTGGGATGTCATGGCATAATTTTGTTCTGGAACTGTATGCTATCAGTGGAGAAAGCAATTACATCATTTAAGAAATTCATTCTTTTGAGATCAGGGTGTAGATGTTTCCTTCTCATTCCATAACATTCACACATTGCTGCTTAGGGGCCTGATCGTGCGCTCACGGATGATGATAGAAAATAAAGACACACTTATTATGTGCCAAGAGTTTAACCCATTTTTGTTAAAAACATAGCCTGGAGGGTATCCAGGTAAAGTCATGGTAAACTCATGGGTGGACTGGGTGTGTGTAGGAGGAACCTTAGAAATTTGAATGCAAGTTTACTAAAGTGAATAACTTAATTTACATTTTCACACACAAAACAGAGAATGTTATCTGGGTGTTGACATTGAATACTGAACACCCATTAATCTTCCAACTAAAAGGTTCCCGGTGACCTCTCCTCCCACCCTGAATATGGTTGGGTATTTGGCAGACATATGGCAGACTAGAGCTCATAAACAAACCTTGAAAGTATTAAAGTGGGATGGGACAGATATGGGGAATTTCCATTGTTTTAACATATGAGGGTTAAGATACAATAGCCATTTTCTTACAGTTTTATTTTGGTTTGCTTTGTGCGGTGAATTGCTTGAGAAGACAGAAGGCATGCTAGAATTAGTCGGATCCTTAGAAGACAAATCTAAAGCAAGATAAAAATAAGGCATGATGTGAAGTCCATTCTGAACAGAACTGGATGAAGGGCCAAACCCAGCATTTTGGCTTATTTTACGAGATATTTACTTAACAAATACAGACCTAACTTAAGACATGCAAAAAATAAATAAAATTGCACTGATTGAAAACATGAATTCTGCATGTTTAATTATATAACCACAAACACATGTGTGTTTGGGGGTGTGTGGAAGTTGAATATAAATGAGTATTTAGAGTCAAAACTTACCCCTGTCAAAACGCCTTCCCTGTGCCTCTAGCTTCCCCAGCCCTGAAACCCTGCTTTCCTAAAAGGAGAGGTGACAGAGCCACGTACCTTTGCTTGGGTACATATCTCAATTCTTTGGTGTGTTTCATGTTTTATTTCTCGTATTCAATCTTAGGAATGTATTTCTCCAGAAGGTAGATACTACATCTGGTCTCCCTGACAGAGATTGAGAACTGTTGAGAGTAATGAAGCCATCTGGTGCTACAAACCCAACGGAAAGCTATGATAGGTGGATCATGGTCCAATCTACTCTTCATCCATGGCATCCGAATTACCTTGGCACAAAGGAGTGACAAGGGGCTGGATTTTCAACAAGATTGTCACATCTCCCCAATCATTTAGCAGGCAAAAGGCATGCATGCATCAGACTGTGATAATTAGGGAAGACAGATTCTCCCCTAAGGCCCGTTACTTTGGATACTTAATTTTTCTTTTCTTTCTTTCTTCTTCTTTTTTTTTTTAATGTCTCAAATTGTACTGCACCAGTGGATACCACGCAATATTGTATCTTACCAATTTCTGAGTTTGTTCTTACCAATTTCTGAGTTTGTTCACTGGAAGAAATTATTTACTATAATAAACTTCCCTTTTTATCTCAGTGAAGACTTGAAATGAACATAAGTTTATTTTGTTATATTTTTTCCCCCAGAATTGTAGAAACATTTGTTTCAGGAAAAAGTCCCCAATAGATGGTGCTGCTGCTGTGATTTAAACCACTGAATAATTAGTATGCAAAAAAGCTCAAGAGAGAGAGGCCTCTGGGAATTCCCTGACATCAAGTTATAGAAAGACAAAAATGTGGCTTTAGTTTTGCTAAATGCAAATTGTCATCATTGTATAATATGAAAACTAGCAAGATATTTTTTGATGTTTTGAGGTCAAGAAATTACTTTTTATCTCCATTGTTCATATTGCAAATATCTTGGAAACATAACCACAAACAAAATTGAGGGTTTCAAAGAAGTGAACTGAATGGCCTTCCAAGTTTCTATGCCCTTCCCCACAATTCTTCAAGGATCTATTAGTTAAAGCTCTAATGTGGAGATTATAGTACAAATGAAAAATGGAGTCCCTTCATATTTATGGGGGAAGATTACAAATGCAGGAATCCTACTGGTAGAAGGATGTCATCACAGCTGTTAATGATAAACCTTAATGCACCCACCCTTTGCTCATGCCATGCACCGTGTGGAGTGCTTTATAGTTAGCTTTCCATGTAATCGTCATGATAGTCTACAAAGTAGGCACTATCATTACCACCATTTTACAGGTGATGGAGAATAAGGTTTAAAGCAATTTCATGATGTGGTCAAGACCTCAGAGCAGGTAAGTCACAGAGGTAGGAATCTGACCATGGGCCTTCCAACTTCAGGACCTAGTCCCTATCCATGGCGTTACACCACATCTCAGAGTGAGCTAAAGTAGGAAAAGGATTTCTTGAATAAGATATCTACATATACGATGATGAATCAAAAGTGGTTGCATCATAGTCATTTCAATAAAACTCTTTGTTTAAAAAAACAGGACATTTTAGCTTTGTACTTTGCAAACATAAACGCTGCTTGATTATAATCCTAAGAGAAAAGTTACCACAGCTGCTGTAAATTTACTGACCCTGTGGTATCAGAAACAGGAAAGTTTGTTCTCTCGCTGTTTTCATGCAGAAAATGATAATGTCATCATTTCTTCCCTTTGGTTTTCTTGTTGAAAGTTTCTGCAAAGACAGGACTTAAAATGCACAAACATATTATTACAAATTGCTCAATTTCCCAACAATATTGTATATTTTACAATGGTCACAGATCACTCTCTAGAGTTCTAGAGTAAAACGTGAGAAATCATGTGCACGAAGTAAATAAACTCTGCATGAATTGAGCGTCTTGCCTTCAAGCTTCTTATGAAGGTTCCAGCCTGACCTCTGGAGAGAGAGAAATCGCTCAGAACCTAAAGTCAGGGAGTTTAAGCGATTAGATCTCTTGCCCTAAAAGCATAATTAGCTTTAAAATTAGTTTATAAAATTAAAATTAAAACTAATTAGACAGAATCGAAGTAGATTTTAGAAATTTTGTAAATGTAATCTGGTTGGATTAAGTATTTTTACTATATTCTAATCTGAGGAAAATATATTTTAGGAGGTAGGTAGTAATGAGGCAAAACAAAATATGTCACCAAATGTTCTTCTGAGATTTTATTTTCAGTATCTCCCATTTTATCTTTTATGTAATTTTATATTATATGAATAGAAAATATTGATTTACATCAAGTACTTATTCACATATATTATGTATTTTATTGGTTTTGTTTTTAACATTTTATTTTATTATTATTTTTTAAATTAAATTTAATTTCTTTTCCAGTGTTCCAAAATTCATTGTTTATGCACCACACCCAGTGCTCCATGCAATACATGCCCTCCTTAATACCCACCACCAGGCTCACCCATCCACCGACACCCCTGCCCTCCAAAACCCTCAGTTTGTTTCTCAGAGTCCACAGTCTCTCATGGGTTGTCTCCCCCTCCAATTTCCCCCAACTCACTTCTCCTCTCCATCTCCCAATGTCCTCCATGTTATTCCTTATGCTCCACAAGTAAGTGAAACCATATGATAATTGACTCTCTCTGCTTGACTTATTTCACTCAGCATAATCTCCTCCAGTCCTGTTCATGTTGATACAAAAGTTGGGTATTCATCCTTTCTGATGGAGGCATCATACTCCATTGTATATATGGACCATATCTTTTTTTATCCATTCGTCCATTGAAGGGCATCTTGGCTTTTTCTAGTTTGGCGACTGTGGCCATTGCTGCTATGAACATTGGGGTACAGATGGCCCTTCTTTTCACTACATCTGTATCTTTGGGGTAAATACTCTGTAGTGCAATTGCAGGGTCATAGGGAAGCTCTATTTATAATTTCTTAAGGAATCTCCACACTGTTTTTCAAAGTGGCTGCACCAACTTGCATTCCCACCAAATATTAGAAGCGACACATTCCAATTCAAAAAGGTAAGGCAAAATGTACCTTTTAACACCTTTGTATTATTTTATAATAAGCCTCTTGGTTTTGGTGAATACTGAAGTGTGTTAAAAGGTGGTTATCTATTGTGTAATAGTATTTGGGTTCTTTTCTGGGCTCTACCACCAGATAGAAAACCTCAAAAGACCCTCCATTACTTAATACAACAGAAAATAAGGTAGATTAGCTAGAAGCATAATAATTACATACAGGGATGTTTTACTTCCCCATGAGATAAGGAATTTATAAATTCCTGATATATATAAATAAAATTTCAAACAAACATAAAATATATGTAGATTTTGATAATGTGAGGTTTTAAAATCAAACATATTGAGAATTTTCTATTGATAACTTGAGAAGGTTTCATGCAGATTAAGTCTTACGAAGTTAGGCTTATTGGCCTGTAAGAGTTAATGTAACTTTATAACGGCAGCACGGAAAACCATGGAGCAGTGGTTTATTGATGGTGTTTTGGGGTCATAGAAGTTTATCCTGCCAATCCTGGTGGTAATCCCCTTAGTTAGAGAAAAGATAAGAGTTCCACTAACATAACGCATCAGGTCGGGCTGTAGCCACAGCAGGTGAGGAAACGCCCCATGCTGCTACATTCAGGTTCTCTAGCGGGTGGTGACGCTTTTCTTCCTGAATCTTTTGGGAAAGTGCATCCTCTTCAGAGCACTAGCTTTCACTCCAAGGACATACATTTTGGAATTAAAACAACTCCCGTTAGAAATGTATGGAAACAATACCAGGACCTATTGACAGGGATGATTGATAATATGTACATGTGAATAAGACGGATAGATAGATGATAGATAGATAGATGATAGATAAATGATATATATCAAGCATGGTAATAAAACAAACAAAAGTAACCCCATATATTTAACTTTTTTTTAGGTTTTTGCTTTTGTGATACTTGCCTGACGTGCACATGCTATAAAAGGAGTTAATGAAAATAACTCGAGATGACGTCTAGTTTTGTTTACTGTTATCACACGTTTACCTGAAAATATCTCCAACATCTTTTTGGTAACTTACAACCTTAGAGTTAAGTCTTAGATATCTGTTCCTAATATCTGAGTAAGAGAACCTGCTGAAACATTCATCATGAAGCCTACATTTAAGTTTTTATTATTCTTTGGCCTTCTTATTGTCATATGGCAGAGAGAAGCTAAATATACTTGAGTCTGTGAATAAACGTGCTCTTTTTGCCACATTGAAAAGTTACAGTACAAGGAAGCATATACCTATAAAATTGTGACATGTACGTTCCTAAAATTTGGCAGTCTGCTACAGAATTCATAGCTGTTTATTCCCTGGTTTTCTCTGGAAGGAAGTAAAGGTACTAATAGTTAAATATTACAATCAATATGTGAACATAAAACTATGGGAAATAAAAAGGGTGAAGGGAAACAACACTGTACACAAAATATGTACAGTATGAGGGATGTAGTTCTGGTATGCGGAAAGAGTACTTTTGCTCCAAAGTAAAAGGTGAAAATAAAGGACAAAAACTGAATGTGTAAGAAAGTTACAGGCAGTCTGGGAAAAAGGAGTCTTGAAAAAGGAATCTTATCTAGTGATAGCAAACCTGGATAAGAATAAGTGGTTTTATTTATAAGGTTTTCTTTTTAACAGTTTTAGTATTAATAGTACATAAATGCAAAACTAGAATTTGGCTTTTTCTCTGTTAAAACAACAAAGGATTCTTTGATTATTGATCTCTCAATAAGAAATTACTAATCCTTAGAGTTTTTGTTGTCATTTGTTACGTTTTTTAGTAATCCCCTAGGAAACCAAAAATCTTGTCTTATCTATGCTTTACGTTGATTTCATTATGTTCTCGATGACTTAAGAGACGTGAATCTTCTCACTTTTTAATGAGTTAAGTTTTTGACTTGTTTTGTTTTCTTACCATCATATCACTTTTCACACTTACTTTTGAATCAACTTGTTACTTTTGCTAAATAGGTAGCTATCTTTTTTTTTTTCCCTTAGGTCCAGGATCTTATTTGTTCAATTAATTTTATTTATGTAAATTTTGACTTTTTTTTTTTAATATTTTGCCTTCCCAAATCAAATTCTAAATGAAATCTTTATAATCTCAAACTGGCTCTGAGATTTCTCAGAGGCAAAAATCCCAAAAGGATTTGTCTTCTCATCTTTGCAAAAAGAGTAATTAAATTTATTTGATATGTTCAACTGCCTGATAATTCTTATCAAATAGGAAGAGATGCTTAAGCTTCCCTAGGTTACATATGTATGGGTAAGTATAATTAATATAAATATTTCAGAAACTATATGAAGTTCTGAGAAAGTTGCCCATGCCTTTGCTGTCCGTATGTCCTGGTATAATGTTATCAGTCATAATTCTGGTTGTTATTTAAAAATGTTATATGCCACGGAAATAACTAAATTCTTTGTCTAATGAATTCTCACCAGATCTTTAACCATAGTCTTAAGTTTAAGACTTTTGTCACCCACAGGTAAGTTTTAGTTTATTCTGATTCTTTTCTGAAAGTCTTGCCATCAGCTGCAGACCCAGATGCTTTGTCTTCAATAAAAAGGAACTGTTTCAGAGACCTGTGGATAAAACTATGACAGATACTCTGGGGTATAGACTTCTTATGACTTTGCTTAAACATACTTCAGACCATACCACTGGACTGAGTAAGGAATTCCAGTGCTCTGATGGAGAAGCAGAAAATTTCATAAATGTGTGTAACCCAAGATCAAGCAGAACAAGAATTAATCACATGGGACTGAATTAACTGATGAAGAGTGATTTTATATATATATATATATATATATATATATAAGATATATATATAAAATATTTATATATAGTTTTGTGTGGAACAGAGCTGGTTCTTTCATGCTCTGTTTTCTGGATATAAGGAATCCCTTTTGCTTTTCTCTTAAGCTATCTATAACTCATAACAATTTAATAGATTATACTTTTGAAAGCGAAACATTTGAAATGTACCATTTATTTTTTCTCCTTGCTTGATGCCTCCAGAATTTGGAAACTTTTATGGGATGTTCTCATTTTCATGGCAATAGAATTATTTGCATAATTTCCATAGGGATCCATTCTCTTTATAACAGGACATAATTAGAAAAAAGTGGTCATATAACCACGGCTTTGACTGACCTGTCATATTTGAGAATGATGTCTATGGAATCAGCTATGACCAGAAAGCTTAATGGAACTAAGATTGACTTGAAGGAGCCCATCCTTACAAAGTCCTTTTGGAAAAACCATCCTGGTGTCTGGCTTCTGGGGTTCCTATCCTTACTGGTGAGGATGGAAATTCACTTCCTGGCAGGCCCAGGAATTGAGGATATCTTGGGGACTCAAGAAGAGAGGAATTCACTTAAATCTGTAGGTACTGCAGGTGAAGGTGACGTTGGGTTCTTGGCTTGGCTTTCTATCCAAGAGAAGCTTCCAGAAAGCGGCAATCCCCCAGCAAATTTCCAGCAATGCAAATTTGAAAATCCTTATAGGTTATTTGTCATTCTTGTTACACTTATGCAAATCTAACGATACCAGACTTACACGTGTAAACTTTGGTGATCTTTGGCCAAAAACAGGGGAGAGGGCTGAGGGTGGAGGATGGACTCGGTGACAGATTGGGATCAGCTCCAGATGTGGGTGACAAGAAATATAAGGGCACGCATGACAGGATTAGGGAAATCAGGGATGCGATGTGATTTCTATCTTGGTAAAATCTATTCTTCTTAGTGAAAATCTTTTACACTTCAGATATTGTTAAGCTCTGATTTGAAACAGAGGCATCTATAATAGGTGACAAATCTGTTTATAGTGTGACTTTCAGGGAGCTGGGGAGGGGATGCTTTCTCTCTGCTTTCCTCCATAAGGCATTCCAAGTGAACAAATTTTACCTGTCAAGACTGGTCCACTTTAAATTAATACGTATGGTTAGTGGGTTTTGTTATTTTGCATCTAACTAAACAGGATTTTAGGTTCAAAACGTAAAACTGAATCTGCTACAATACCGACTTAATATTCCTTGTCAAATCGAATTTGGTGCTTGAACCACTGATTCATGGTGCTGATTGTGATTCCCAATCCTGGAACCAGGGAACTGTAAAATATCATGACCTAGATTTCCAGAAAACCCCTGCTAACATATCCAGGAGACATACGGAGGACACCGTTCATTTACAGCATCCCAATGCTCTTTAGATCTTAATTGTAATAGTCATGCCTGTGGGTTTTCTTCATGTTTGTTGGATTCTGAAACTTGCTTCAGACTCTACCTAGAAGACGTTAACATAAAAGCAAAGTGTTAACCCTCAACAGGTTTCTTTCGCTGGCATCTCTATTAGAACTCACACTCAGAGGCTAATCGGTATCACGAATGAAAATGAGGAGGGTTTATTAAAAGCTTGTCATGTACCAGGTGCCATTCAAAGTGTTTCCCACATTTTATATCTTGTCACGAGCCAGGTTCTGTCATGTTCTCCAGTTGATTGCAGGGAAGACTGAAGCAGAGGTTAGTCAGAGAGCACTGCTGGCCATCCCAGCCAAGGGCAGTCCAGACTCGCTGGCTCAGGATTCACACCATTATGGATCATGGCACCAGCCCGTGCTGGGAGCTGACCTCACGACAATTTCAGTCATGGCTGACAGCTCCTTTCTCTAATTGATTATTGTGGCCAGATGCTTATCTTGCAGAAGTTTTCCTTTTTGCTCCATCAATCAATTATTCATTACATTTGTAAGTTAAATGTATCTGAGGTTAACATTTATTTATGAATTTAATAATATTTTTTGGCCAAGTATAAAATGCCAAATTAAATAATAGCACTGAAGTCCTTAATTTGATGGCGTAATATATTTGCCAGTCAGACTCAAAAAGTTTACTGATTTACGTATTAGGGTTGATTGCTGGGGTAAGATGATGAAACAGTCACAATGCATGAAGCAAGCGGTTTGGGGGGATTTGGCTAAGCAGAGAGGTAACGGCCACTCTGTACAGGGAGTGTTAGAACACTGAGAGGCATAGGGACCCACAACAGAGATAAGCTGGAGGGACAATTGTTCTTGCTGCAGGGGAGGTTTCATGGGAAGGTGATGTGTGAGCTCCTGTGAGGTTTGAGAGGAATGGGGAAGATTTAATCAGCACAGCCTCCCCAAGGAGGGGCGCTGGAGAAGACAGGAAGTTAGAGGAAAAAGCCCACGAGACAGGAAGAGGAATTTGGAATTGAACTCAAAGGTGAAAGCTTTACAGTTTTAAGCATGAAATGTGATGATCAAATCTAAGTCACTCTCATGAGGCTGTGGCAACATGAATATAAAAGCTTAGAGTTTGGAGAAACTGAATGTTGACATTTCACATTTACTGAGTCCCTTTGTCCCTTGTAAAAATGCACGCAGCCGTGTCATAGCTGAACACGGCTTACTCGTGCAGGTGTAAAAGACATGCCCAATATCCACTCGCTTGGTTCCAGCTGTCATAATTTCCCACCTGCAGCATATGTAGCTTTCAAAGAAAAAAACAGCAGTATCACAAAAAATGCAACTTCAGTCCGATTTCTAAGACAATTTGGAGGACAAAGCATCAGCCATGTTTTTCCCAAACAAATACATGTGTTACATTTTTGGTGGTCATATTTTGGCTCCTGTTTGGTTTTTGTTGATCTTTAAAAACTTGGAGAATATTTAACTTTTTTCCATATTTTTATTAAAACATAATTTTATGTAGTAAACACCATCCTTCTAAGTTACAGTTCTGAGGATCTAGATACAATTACGGAGTCTAAATTCCACCAGCCCCATAGTCAAGACACAGAACAGTGTCATCACGGCCATGGATTTCCATATGTCTCTCACATGCGGGCTTTCCTTCCATGCCCAACATTTAGAACCCACTGATCTTTGCAGCTTTGTTGTTGTGCCTTTTCTAAGCTATCATATAAATGGAATCTTACGACGTGTACTTTCCTGGCTCTGGCTTCTTCCACCTCATGTAATATATTTAAGATTTTATATTTTTATGTCTATCTGTATTCACTCCTTCTAATTGCTGAACAGTGCTCTATTTTTCAGCAATTACCGACAGAGCCACTGTAAACATTCGTGATCAGGTTTTGCTTAAATGAGGTTTTCCTTACGTTTGGGTAAATACCTAGGACTGTGATGGCTCATACTTTTGGTATTATATTTAAGAAATGTTGCCTTCTCCTTTTGATTCTTCTAGGTTGTTTCTAGTTTATATTTTTCACTTAGGAGTAAAAGTTGTGCTCTAGACAGCTAGACCACATGGGCTTTCAAGAGTCAGTTGTTAAAACCATAAACTTTTGTGAATTTCCTGATGATATTATTAACTGAAGAAAAGCCAGGTCAGTGTTAATTTTACCATGAAAATCAACAAATGCAAAAATGTAAAGCTTTCCCCCCTACACCCCACAAAGTTGGTTGTTATACAATTACAAAGAGTACCTTCTATGATCCATGTTACATTAATTTTTGAACAAGGTGTAGGAAGAGATAGATGCTTATTTTGCTGCATATGGATATCTATAAATTCCTGCAGCATTTGTTGAAAAGATCATGTTTTCTCCATTGAATGTTTTTGGTACCGTGTTGAAAATCAGCTGACTATGTTCCTGTGAGTCTGCTAGAATCATTTCTGTTTCATTCATCTGCATGTCTGAAATGTCTGGCTGACTACAGCTCTACACCAGGTGCAGAAATGGAGAAGTGTGAATCATTACAATTCTTTCTGTCTTCCTTTTCAAAATCCTTTGACTGTTATAAATCCTATTTTTCCTTTCAATCCTAGCTTTAGCTTCATGGACCTTTAAACTCAATGCATATGCATGTTAAAGATTAGTATGTCATCCTGGAAAATTACTCTTTTGTATGTAATGTCTATCTTTGTCCCAGGCCCTGATACTTGTTCAGAAGATCAGTTTCATATTAGGATAGCTACCCCAGCTCTATTTTGATCAGTGTTGGAAGATAGCATATAATTTTCTTTTCTCTTAGTTTTAACCCATGTATGCCTTTACATAAAGTGTATTTTTTTTTTTGTAGACAGTCTACAGTTGACACATTTCCCACTCCCTCCTTGATAAACTTACTATTTTTCTCTTAATTAGTGATTTTAGACCATTGACATTAATGGCATTATTAATATAGTTGACATAGATCTATCATTTCCCATACTGTTTTATATATATTTTATGTTTGCTTCTTTTTTTCATCCATTTCTACTTTTGTTTTGGATTACTTTTATGATATCATTTTATCTTTACTTTTAGGATAATATTTATAACTCTTTTAAAAATCACTTTTAGTAGGGCACCTGGGTAGCTCAGTGGGTTAAGCCTCTGCCTTTGGCTCAGGTCATGATCTTAGGGTTCTGGGATCGAGCCCCGCATCAGGCTTTCTGTTCAGCAGGGAGCCCGCTTCCCCCTCTCTCTCTGCCTGCCTCTCTGGCTTCTTGTGATCTCTCTATCTGTCAGATAAATAAATAAAATCTTTTAAAAAAAATTGCTTTTAGTGATGTCCCTATGATTTAAAGTATGCACCTTTATTAATCAAGCTACTTTCAAATAATTTACATGTAGTTTAAAGACCTTGCCACACTATACTCACAATTCCTCCCTGCCATTTATTTATTTATTTATTTGTGATTTGTGTCATATATTTTACTTGTACATACATTACAAACACAAAATATGGTTGCCCTTTTTACTTTGGACAGTTAAATCATCTTTTAGAGTAATCTATAATAAGAAAGAATACATTTCAAATCCACTCTAACTTATTCAGTTTCTGGCACTCATTTGTTTGTGTAGATTCATGTTTTCATCTGGTTTTCTATTTCTTCTGCATTCAAATTTTTCTTTAAAAATCCTTGTGGTGCAGGTCATTGGTAATAAATTCTCTTTTTATATCTTAGGCACAGAGACTTTATTTCTTCTTGATTTGGGAAGGATCCTGTCACTGGCTGTAGAATTTGGGTTGTTGGGCTTTTATAATTTCCCAGCACTTCAAACTTGCTTACCTGGGCTTATTATGAGAAGTCTGTACTTGTTGTCTGTGTTCCCTTATTTGTAATGTATTTTCATCTTCATTGACCTGTAAGATTTTCCCTTGGCTTTTCTTTTTAGCAATATACCTTTGATAAATCCAGGTGTACATTTTATTTTTCTTGCTTGACATTTCCTGGGCTATTTGAATCTGTACTTTTGTGTCTATTAATTTTGGAAAATACTTGGGTATTGTTTTTTCAAATACTTCTTTGTCCCCATCTCTCTCTCTCTCTCTCTTTTCTCTTCAGGGGGATCCAACTTCATATATTTTAGTCTTTTGGTTTCCCACATATGCGTGCATGTGTATGTGTGTGTTCACTTTTTTCTTCTTATGTTTTAACTTTAGGTAATGTTTATCAATCTATTTTCAAATTCTTGATTCTTATCTTGACTAAGCTGAACCAGATGAGCCTATAGTAAACATTTTTTTCCTGTTTTATTTCTAGAAATTTCATTTGTTTTCTTTCTCATAGTTTCTGTCTCTCTGATGAAATTGCCCTTAGACTCTTTTGTGTTTTCCCTTGTTTCTGTTAAAGTTTTTTACATATTAGCTATACATTTTAAAATTTCCTTTCTGATAATTCTAAGATCTCTGTCATACCTGAGCCTGATTGTATTGATTATTTTGTCTATTTACATGGGTTTGTTTTTCTTTTCCTTGATTTTTATTTTTATTTATTTATTTATTTATTTTTATTCTTGCATCATAAAATTTGGTGAATTCTATCATCCTGTGTAGGATGATAGAAAGTCAGGTAAATATCTTTTAAGCCTGGAAATTTGCAGGTCTTTCTTCTGTTAGGGCTTTTTGGCAGAGTATTCAGTTAGCCTTATCAGGAGTTGAGCTACAGGTGAGGTTTCTTATTGCCGTCGTTATTCTGAGAAGACTATATGCTTCAAATTCCTCCAGCACTAATTGTATTTAGAGTAAGGTATTTTGTCAGAAGATTTGTTTCTCAATATTAACTTCACTTTCAGTGTTAGGTCTTCACTTTTTGCTGTGCTTTGGAAAGAGTCTCTCTCTATACTACTAACTTCATTGATAACATGCTTTAACTTGTAACTTGGTACTCTTCAACTTGGTAAGAGGGAATTGGGGAGATCATGTCCTAATATTCTTTTTTTTTTTCTTTTTATAATAGAAAGCTTTTTTTTTTTTTAAGATTTTATTTATTTGACAGAGAAAGATACAGAGAGAGAGGGAACAGAAGTAGGGAGAATGGGAGAGGGGGAAGCAGGCTTCCCACCGAGCAGGGAGCCCGATGTGGGGTTTGATTCTAGGACCCTGGGACCAGAAACCGAGCCAAAGGCAGACACTTAACAAATGAGCCACCCAGGCACCCCATGACCTGATGTTCTGATTGGGCTGCAGTTTGCAGCAGGCATTGTGTCCCCGAGTCCCAGGGGTGATATATGGGGACTCTCTTTATTGTCCCCTCCCATAGCACAAGAAATTTAGGTAATGTTATAATATTTGGCTAAGTGCCAGAATGTGTAGGAATTGAAAGAAAATTCTAATATGTTCTGCTGAACAGTTTATGAATGATTTTACTAAGAAAAGGAAATCTGGAGATTTTTTGAAAAGAAAAATGAAAATATGTCAAACACTTTGGAGGAAAGGAAGAGAAAATTTGTTCTGGAGTTACTGCCTAGCTGGAAAGCAAATAAAC
This sequence comes from Enhydra lutris kenyoni, assembly GCF_002288905.1. NCBI lineage: Eukaryota > Metazoa > Chordata > Mammalia > Carnivora > Mustelidae > Enhydra > Enhydra lutris. The sequence goes on from NW_019154120.1 coordinate 6,034,322, forward strand.
TATTTAATATTTATATTATTACCGTTGTAATAAGATAAAAGTAACCAGATGTGAGAGCCTTTCTGTTTATATGTTTGGTTAAAGACAAGGTGATTAAATTCTAAAATACTCAATGTTAGTGATTTTTTGACTCAGACTTATATTAATACCATTTTTTCTTTATCCTTATCTTATCATCGTGGGAAAGTCCTCAAACTCAAGATATGGCACTGGGGACTGTCATTCTCATTGTTTTTTCATTGTTGTGAGATAGTGGCTTGTTACATAAATGAGCTGAAGATGGCCCTCTGTATATCAGTTTCCAGGCTTTTTTTGGTAACTTCACAGGAGGCTGACACCCATTAGCTCAAAAGCCCACAGGGTCCAAATCCAAAATTTTACACATTCTATCATTTTCATACTAGTCCAAGAAAGCAGATATTTTGCCATTTCGTTGCCTATCTGCTCCACACAGCCTGTGAAAATACACTCAGCATCTAGTGGCCATGGATAGAATAATCTTGTGACTTTAAGACACAAGCAGTGGTCCTTCAGAGTATGTATGGGGAGACTCCCCACCACACTGCTGAGTGACACCAGCTGGACTCAAACCTGGTCTTTGATTTTCTCCTCCCACAAGTTCCCTTGCCCCTTCTACCCTGGATGGAGGCCTCCTTGCCATAAGCCCCTGCCCAGTTCCATCCTGTGAGGGACCACCTTTCTCATGCAACCCTGTTCAAGTACCACCTAACAAAATGGGTGTTACTGCCTCTCACCATCTTATCTTCTCCCTTGATCAGCACCCAGAGCCCTCAACGATGCCTCACACCAATGATTGCATTCCTAGCTGAAGGGATCATCTCAGCCTGCTATTGTTGGGTTTTGCCTGGCTGCTAATAAGAATCCCAGCTAGGACTGATTGTCAGGAATTTTTTTTTTTTCTTCTTAAACTTAATGAGGGGGCACCTGGGTGGCTCAGTTGGTTAAGCATCAGACACTTGGTTGTGGCTCAGGTCTCACAGTTGTGGGATGGAGCCCTGTGGGGCGTTGTACTCAGTAGAGTCTGCTTCAGTTTCTCTCTCTCCTCTCCCTCTGCCCCTCCCTGCTCATGCTCTCTCTCTCTCAAATAAATTAATAAAATCTTAAAATCAAAACAAAACAAAAAACCTTAATAAGAAAACTTTCTTGGAGTAACTGGTAGACAAGGACCAACAAACTTTTCATCTCAACACCTCTGCAAGACCACCTGATGAAAATAAGATCTCCACCCCCCCTTTTTAAACTCATGTAGTGAAGAAGGAAACTGGTAATGTCAATGTGCAACTGTCTGCAGGAAATGTTTGGCCACCATGGCAGAGACATGGTGTATTGCCCAGTCTTTAGTGGTTCCTACTCCAGCATTCTGTCCTCCATCAGAACAACCCACAGTTTTTCCTAGAAGAGCTTAAGCTATTTATCTACTAGTCATCCTCTGTGGATAAAAAGAGAGTGTACAAAGCATTTCAATCAGCTCCAAAGGCATTTACTAATATTTCCATATCAAATTCTATATTTGGGAGTTGCAGTCTGTTTTTGAACGGATGGTTAGCCATTTTGTTAAAAAAACAAATTCCTTGCAAACACTTACCCTGTTGATAATGTCAATTAACAGGGAGTACAAGGAATCTTTGCATTTTAAACATCCATTTCTATATCAGTTAAATGAGATCAGGAGTCAGAAGGACAGTCTACAATATAATAAAGAAAAAGATGTATGCGGAATGGCAAGCATGCTGGTTTGTAGCCATCATGAGGTCAGGAGAACAAACATATGGTGTCTATATTCATTAGGTGCCTTTTCATTGAGCTTGTTTTCAGTACCTGAGCACCCAGGTTATTTTCTACACCTTACTCAGCAACTGAAGATAATTTTAGCATGTGATAATTCTATAAAATACTTTCTTATCTTCCTAATATTACTATAGAAGAAAACTGCCCTGATTTTCTTAAATGCATTTAACACTTAGGTAGGTAAGCCTTAGTATCATGAGGTGTTAATGACTCACCTAATTAGATGATAGATCATCAGGGCCCTGAGCTATGTTTTTTCATAAAGAAACCTTCCTTTTTCTGCACTTGACTTTACTTTTTTCCAGATTTGCAAAAGGCATAAGCCAACAATACACTAACAACAAAAGCTGCAATTTATTATGTGCTAATGATACGCTAGACACTGTGCCAGTTCTTCTAAATACATTAACTCTAGTGATGGAAAACCGCATCAGAGACTACAGTACGCTTCTGTGTATTAAGAGTTTGAAATTAATAAAAGACATATTGTAGGAAACAAACGATACCAAAGTATGCATCTTGCAAATTGTTTTTCCCAATGACCTCTTCTTTTTTTAAATTAAAAAAAATTTTTTTTTCCCAATGACCTCTCAACTTGCCTTAACTATGTGGGAACTCGAGAAACATATGAGAACGTTGAATACATAAACCTCCTCAGCTGCCTGTGGAAGACGATATATTTAAATTATCATCACATGACCCCAAACTCTATTCTCATCAATGGAGAAAGTACAAGCAAACATATTCTATTTACTCTGCATACCATATGTAGCTACTTTTGTTCTTAAAAACCATGGATCTGCCATGAATTAGTAAAGAAAAAGGGAGTAGTTACTTCACTTAGTAATTTACTTAGCGTGGGATTTGACATTAGTATGATTTTAAAATATGTTTTCTAGCTCAAAAAATGTCTGAACTGGGGTGCCTGCGTGGCTCAGTGGGTTAGGGTCTCTCTCTGCCTATGGCTCAGGTCATGATCCCAGGGTCCTGGGATTGAGCCCCACATCGGGTTCTCTTCTCGGTGGGGAGCCTGCTTCCCCCTTTCTCTCTCTGCTTACCTCTCTGCCTACTTGTGATCTCTGTCAAATAAATAAATAAAATCTTTTAAAAAAAGTGTCTGAACTGACCACTTTCTCTGTTTCAAAGTCGAATGTTTCTTTTGTTTAACTGTTTGATTTTGACTTTATATATAAAGCATTTTAAATAAAGACCTATCATTCTTCAATTTTTTCTAATATAATTAGATCCATTAAGTAGAATTATTTAATATTGAGAGATACTATGGGAAAATAAAACTTCCCTGACTTTCTCAGGGCTCTTGTAGAATATCCAGCCTTGTAAGCTCTTCAAATACCAGAAGAGTTACATCTGTAGACATTTGTATAGCTAATTTCTCTGATCCCAAAAGGAAAGGATAATAAAGCTTCTCTTTTGTCTTGGAGAGGGTCAAATAGTTATTGCCTGGACCAAGTACTAGGAGGCTGGAGACCAGCACATTTTCTTTCTTGGTATTTATGGTTAGAGATGAAGCCCTAGAACTTGGAGACCTCTGTTGGTCTCCAAGAAATGAAGGCCAAGAACACCGTGGTGTTCCAAAGCGGAGAATATTTCCGTCGGTACAGCCCTAAAGGTCTCCTGAAACAAATTCCAGACACCTCACTCCCTAAGGGGAAAATTGGCCATAAGGATTTGTGATAGAGCCATGCATTCAAGATGCCGCTGCCTTGGAACTCTGCAGACTTGGGGTTGGGACCCCAGGGTTCCACGCCTTGAACTCCAAGTCAACGTCTGGCAGTTTGATGGGGACTGTGGGTTTGCTTTTAGCTTTCTGGAATGGGATAGATTTGCTTCCTGGGCTTGCTGACAGTTTACTTCTGGGTTCTGGCCTTGGGTGGTCCCGCATCTGCATAGCCTCTGGGAAAGAGTCTTGTCCCGATCACCGGGCTGGGCCTTTGGGGCAATGCACCATCCCACTGTGACTTTGAGCAGGGCATCCATGAGGATTCTGGTTTCTGGATAGGTGGCTGAGCCAGACTCTTTAAAGATGAGTCTGGGGTGTTCCTGGGTGGCTCAGTGGGCTAGGTGACTTGCTCTTGATTTTGGCTCAGGTCATGATCTCAGAGTCCTGGGATTGAGACCTGCATCAGTCTCCATGCTCAATAAGGAGTCTGCTTGAGATCTTCTTCCCTCTCTCTCTCTGCCCCTCCACCAGCTCCTGCTCATGTATGCACGTGCACGCACGCACGCACACACACACACACCCGCATTCTATCTCTCTCTTAAAAAAAGAAAAGAAAAGAAAAGAAAAGAAAAGAAAAGAAAAGAAAAGAAAAATGAAGATGGGTCTGGGACAAGGGGTCTCTAGCACTGGGTCAGCCAGGCATTTCCTATCCCAATGCCCCCTTGCTGGTCCATAGGAAAGAAAAAAAAAAAAAAAGGGATGAAGCCCTAGAACTTGGAGATAGATCTATCTTGCCTTGATAACTCTTGGAGAGATTTTATTTACATACCAAAGGCCTAGGGTTAGATTTCAGAAGCATTACGTTTCCAAGGATGCCCTTTCAGAGAGGAGAAAGACAGCAGTCTCCAACCACTTTAAAAGCAGGGACAAGTAATTTCTCCTTGTCCCTTAGCGGTGGGCACCTGGTTCCTACAGGAGACAGTTGACCTGGCTCTCACAGTCACCCCAGTGACAAGGCAAACGGGTGAGACTCTTATTAATAAAACTGCTTCTGACCTAGAACACCTCATGCATGAACTCAAGATAAAGTTAATAAAGATAAATATCAAAAACCCCCATACCTATCTATTTTATACATGATTGTATTGGATAACATGTACTAAAGTAAGAATTTAAAAACTTTTCTGTGTAAGATAGTATTTTCTGATCTCTCCCTAAACGTTGACTATGTCCCAATTAGTAGGTTTTTGACATTAGCCTCTTCCGAAAGTAATATGGTTCATGTCTCTAAATAGTATATTCTGATAAAAAATTAAATTCAGTAACTGTATTCTTTTAATTGTTTTATTTCATATCTGAGTATGCATAGCATCAATTTTAATAAGACATGTGACTCAATTATAAATTAAGGCATCAATATTTTACTTAAAACAATACATTGTAAATCGAGTCGTGATGTTTATCCTGAGGCACTACAGAAAATAGGAGAGACCTTTACCAAAAATATTATCCAATTTAGTGTTATTCTTATAATATGTGTATTTTAATGGAAAATCGTTTAAAATTTTCTACTACATATTATATAAATGTAGAGTTTGTTGATTAGAATAATTTGTTAATCAAAAGACTGTGACCACGCTGTTTTATTGTATTTAAATATTAAAGTGTAAATTACTAATTTACTATGCTTTCCACTTTAAGCCACTAATTTTGTTATTAGTTTAACAAAGTCCTTTTGCCACCAGAGACAGAATTAAACTGCAGTTAGCTATAATTTCCTTTTTTACATTCAGAGATTCAGTGAAGTCGCACTTGTGAAAGCTCTGTCACACTTAGGATAAGGTACACTAAATGTTAGACACCAATTAGCTAACTATACCTAACTTCGCATGTGTATTACATCATAAAAGGTGATACATAAGATGGACCTTCAGAAAACAAGAACTAGCCCATTACCAGCGTCTCAGGATGTTCTAGAAATATGCGGATGCTCTTCATTTTTTTAATTTTTTACTGTGTTTGAGAAAGGAGTGGGAAGTAATGGGAAGGAAATGCATCACGAATTACTCTAAACGGCAGGTTCCTGGAAGAAGATTATATACTATTAGGCTAAAGCTTCCTCCGTTCATCTCAGCATTTTTGCTAATGCATGGTTTAGAATTTCGGTTGGTGAAGAGGGGACAGGAAGCAGCTCCGGGCGCCGGTGCTCCAGGTTGCTGCGCAATCAGCGTAGCCCAGGGTGAGCGCGGGGTACCCCCGAATGACGGAGAAATGTTCCCGGTCCAGGGCTCTAGGCCAGCAAACGTGTGATGGAATGCCGCGAGCTTCATCAAACCTAAAACGTGTGGAGCTCGGCTGCTGCTGCAGGGGCTAGACTGGTAAAAGAAAGGGGAGTTAGGTGAACCTTCAGCCAGGACGTGTTGAAGCTGAGAGGTCAGTACGCGCAGCTGGGTTCTAGAGAGAGGTCAGGAAGATCTGGAGAAACTTTTTACCAAAACTTTATAAACAAAGTATTCTTTTTTTCCCCAGTAAAAACACAGCTACACCAGGGGAGGGGAAAAAAAAATAGAAAAGAAGAGCAACACTAAGGCTGGAAATAGTAACATTGATATATTATAATGGTCTTGTTTTGCAATACTATTTGATTTTTCCCCCTTGGGGTAGGCCAGTGAGCTTTTCCAGGGGAGCTTAGTGCTGAGAAGACCTTCAGTAAAGGAGGGCCTGGCAAAAACAACAACAACAACAACAACAAACTCAAAAATTAAAAACAAACAAACAAAAACTACAAGGCAAACCACTGTCTTGCAGATGAGGGACAGGCTGGAGACAAAACCATCTCTGTTCATTTGCTACGTATCGACCACTTCCCTTCCCAAACAATGTGCTTTAGGACTTTCCCACCTGCTCACAGGGTAGATGTGCCCCGGGGCAGGGAGAGTGGGAGAGGGGCTGAAGTAGCCCTTTTAATTTATCTTTCCCTTATTCTTATATGATCCGCTAATATGTACTAGCAAGGGGGTTTCTGAAAGTGATTTTGGCCATCTGAAGAAATTTGAAGAGAAGACAAGGGATGTCTAAAGTCTGACATCACAAACAATCAATTAATCAATCAATCAATCAATAAATGAGAAAACAGAGCAGGGAACTCTATTTTCTTTTCCTTTTTCTATTTTCTTCCCCCGGTATGACTTCTTTTCACTTGTATCCTAGCCATGTTTTCTGTCCCAGTGGTTTCTAAACACACATGTGCGCACATATCACCTAGGAAATTTGATTGTAAGTTCTTTCGTATATCACTTACATAGTACAGATGTTAAAAACAAGATATGTCGCCCGAGATGGCTGCAACCTGTGAACATTTTGAACCAAATAACCGAGTCATTGTGGAATTTTTTAGCTTCATTTATAGGCTTCCTCTTAGAAGAAAGGGCATGAGAGGAGCCTTTCAGAAAGTTTAGAGAAGAGGAACTGTATAGCCTGAAATGGCTAAGGTAGAAGATACATTCTTTAATTCCAAAGGAACTGGGAAAATCGTGGTTACTACCTTCATGACAGTGACATACTGTGCAGGGAAAGGAAAGTGAGCTCTGTTGTAAGGTGGCATGCTTTAGACCACAAGGAAAGATTGTGAAATGAATTAGAAAAAAAATCAAATCTTTCCTTTTAAGTAGATTATGCTCAGACTTGAGGAGGTCTTTATTTCTTTTCCTGGTCTTCTCCTCAGCCAGTAGCAATTTTGAGAACTTTCATTCAGTAGTAGCTAGTACTCTGTTTTAGGTAATAGCTCACTCCTGAAGGATTGGTTTTGCTTTGCCTTTATCTCTATTCTTGACGATTAGATAAGTGACTCGATCGGACTTTATGTAACAGTATTGCTGTAGTGATAAACACGCTTAGAATATATATAATACACATATATATGTGTATATATATGTATATATATATTTATTGAACAAGTTTGTCTTTCCATATGACAAGAGATTTGAAACTTTCTTAAAACCTAATTTAGGACATGATATCATCATCGACAAAAAGAAATGAATCTAACATAAGTCTTTTTCAAGAAAATTGCGTAATACGTTGAAGGTGAAGGGTTCTCATTCAAAAGCTGAGAGAGAAAGACATTTGATAAGAGAGAGATTAGATAAAGATAACCAAGAAACTGCAATGATCACCTTCCCTTAAATTACATCTTTAATTAAAAATTTATATAAAAATGTACCAGTTGTCAGCTAATACTAAATGTATATCCAGTACCACCAAAACGCTAAAATATTTCGTAGAGTATCTCCATACTGAACCTAAAAATGGTGACTATTGAAATGCTGACTTTCGCTGATGTCACACAGCTATCGAATTAGGTCCGCTCACCCCGTAATACAGATTGTCCATTCTTTCTTTTCTTAGAGAAAAAAGAGCTTCACTGCTATAAACACTGGAAATCTGGATGAATTGTTGTGATCTATTTCTCAAGGAAGGTGGAGGGCAATAAGCCCTAATTTTAACTCTATCTTTAGCTGCCGGCTAAATTCATGGGTTACATGTGAAAGTGTTCAATCTTTCTTCCTGTCAGACTTGCTTTCTCTGATTTTATTTATTTATTTATTTGTTTATTTATTTATCTATGTATCTATTTGTTCATTTTTCTACTTTAGAGGAAAACAAGTTCTTGGTAGAATTGGCAGTGATGTTCAAGAACGCGAGGACATGGTGTAGGATCTGCCGAACAGGCGTTCCCCCCTTGTGGGCTCATATTCTGCAGGTGGGTAATTGCTGTCTCGTCACGAAGCTTCATTTGAAAATGAAGAGCATGAAACAATATTCATAAGGAGTAGTGATTAAATAGAGGGGGAGAGAATCAATAATTTGTAACAAATATGGCTTCATGAGCTGAAACATCATACAAATAGGAGTTGTTACATTGTGGACACATGAAGGGAAAACTTTGTTGTTCTTCAGCGGGGCTTGCAGATTCCCCACTTTCTCCTCCTCTGTCCCCGCCCACTGCCATCTTGCTCATGGGCTATGTGGTCACCAACATTGCTCTACTTGAACTAATTCTTGAAACCCTAAAAGTTGCCTTCTAATTCCAATCGCCAGCCCTTTGCACACTTCCCATTTCCTCTGCCCTTTGTTCTCATGATGCGTTTCTCAGTGAAGATGTATCTTCCTAGCTCATCTGCATTTTCTAGCTTCTTTTTTTTTTTTTTAAGATTTTCTTTATTTATTTAACAGACAGAGATCACAAGTAGGCAGAGAGGCAGGTGGAGAGAGGAGGAAGCAGACTCCCCGCTGAGCAGAGAGCCCGATGAGGGGCTCGATCCCAGAACCCTGAGATCATGACGAGCCGAAGGCAGAGGCTTTAACCCACTAAGCCACCCAGGCACCCCTGCATTTTCTAGCTTCTTTTGTCTCCCCTGGCATTTTGCCTTTCCTTCTTGTGTGGACTCTTTCACGCTTCCCCTTTCAATTCCTGTCTTTTCAGCGATCAGCCCTGGGTAAGCTCTGTTCCCTTGTCCATTATTGAGTGTAGCAACCAGCCCTGAATGGGCACCACAGTCTGTAGAAGGGGAATACGTAGAGACAGGCTGACTGTCTTCAGAGGAATGAGTAGGAATCATACTATACACACATTTCCTCCATCAGCAGAACAGTCTGTGAGAAGTTTAAGTACCTTGAATAAATTTACAGTCAATAACCAATGAGTCCAGAATTCAACAGAAGTGTTCTTAATGAGTTCCAGTGTTCTGTGACCATATATTGCTGGTGGTGGGATCATGAAGGGTTCACGTGAACTAAGCTCTGACAAGCCTCAGTTGGACTGTTGTACAGTCTGTATGGAACTTTTCCATCATCGCTGTTCCAAACCTCAGAATCCTCAAATGCATGATCCTAGTCGACTCTCACCCCATAGTTGACTTAATTTCTGTACTTTTCTTAGCCCAAGAAAATTCAAGTGACTTAATTACCCATCTCCTAATGGAAAATTTCTCTGCATGTTTATTTTTCCCAGTTTTTGCCCCTAACCCTCTTCTCCACGTGTTTTCTAAGAGTTCCACTTTAATTTCTTTTGGTGGAAACTAGCCCTTTATTTATTAATTCATTATTCTTTTTCTCAGTTCTTCACTCAGATTTATACATTCTGCCTACCAATATGTCCCTCATCCTTAAAAATAACCACTCAAACTTCATATCATTATAGCCTGTTCCTTCCCTCTGACGCTGACTTCTCAAAGGATGAACTCAATACCTTCTCTGCCAGATGCTCACTGTTCTATTTTTCCTGTATCGGTAAGTAGCATTGCATTCCCTATGCGCAACTCCTTTATAAGGGGGAGAACATTAATTCATTTCTGCATTACTTGGAGAGGAGGATTGAACTTTGTGCCAAAGAAAGGCAAATGATGAATAAAATTTCAAGTAAGCTTTTCATTTTGAGTTGACTTAATCATTGTGACATTAAATTTCAAAACATATTTTAGAATACTTGCACAAAATATTTCGAAGATGATGTAATACTGACATATTTTCTAACTAAATATATTTAGATTTACAGTAATATTTTCCACATACGTAGGGCACCTTGGTGTTTCTCAGTGCTCTGATACAGGTTCCAAAGTCGTGATTAATTATTTCCTAGACCTCTCATCATTATTTTACTTAACACACGCACACAAACACAGACATACGATGCACATAGGCACACACATGCACACAAGCTGGAGTGAATGTCAGAAATTTTTAGATAAACTTACCACTGGTTTAATCTGGATATATCTTTTAATACAAATGAAACATGCATTATTATTCTAGGAATTGAGATAAACTGGATAGCCATGAATATACTCTGCAGGATATCTCACTTTCCTGGTATAATAAACCCTGTGTCTCCTGAAATAGTCTTAATGGTTAATGATTCACAGCATCCATAACTCGGAAAGCCTGTGTACCATAGAGGTCAAGAGCACAGACCCTTGAGTTGAGATCCCAGCTTCGCCACCACATAGCTCTGTGACTAGGTAAATTTTATAATCTCTTTGTGGGGTAGATAGTGATAGTACCTACCTCCTAAGGCTGTTGGGAGGACAGTGTAGAGCACTTAGTGCCCATCCACAGTAAGTGCCAGGCGAGTATTTTCCCTTGTTATTTAGAAAAAGCTACACTGAATCAATATCGATGTTACTCATTCATTTGTTAGTCCATGGCTTTGATTAGAAAAGGTGTATTTATAGAGTGATATTTCCTGATTAAAATAAGGGAAACTTACTCTTTTCAGGGAGCCATTAAAAAAAAAAGATTTATTTATCCATTTTAAAGAGAGCAAGACAGAGAGAGAGAGAAAAGGAACGAGCAAGCAGGGGAAGGACAGAAGGAGAGGGAGAGAGAATCCTCAAGCCGACTCCCTACTGAGTGCAGAGCCCGATGTGGGGCTCTATCCAAGGACTCTGAGATCATGACCTGAGTCTAAATCAAGAGTTGGAAACTCAATCAACTGAACTACCCAGGTGCCCCCAGAAACCAAAAATTCATGAGTGCATATATATTCAAGATTTTATTTATTTATTTGAGAGAATGAGAGCACAAGCAGGAAGAAGCAGAAGGACTGAGGGAGAGGGAGAAATAGACTCTTAGCTGATTAGGGAGCCCAACATTAGTCTCAATCCCTGGGATCATGACCTGAGCCGAAGGCAGATGCTTAACTGACTGAGCCACCCAGGCATCCCATGACTGTATATTTTAAACAACCAAAAATATAAACAAAAAAATATGGATCTCAAACTTTTAAAAAATAGTTTATCTTCTGATACAAATCATACATTTTTATAGAAAATTCATATTAAATGATTTCATGGTAAATGTCGATGTAGTTTTTTGTATATGTTGTGTACTAACATAATAGAGACTCAGCTCTTCTCATTTATTTTTTTTCTTGATTTTTAGATCAATTTCTACAAATAAAGTTGCCTGTTGTGATTTTGTCCAAAAATTTAATAAATACAAGATGTGTGACCTATAATCCATACACACAGCTTTGTGAAAATTTTAGTAAATGTCTCTTCCAGTGTTTTCCATAACGATAAAATAATCTGATGAACATAATCATCATGAATCACTGATTCATTCACTACATTACCGATTTTTAGATGCTTCTATGTTCAATTTATGTTGCTATGCTGCTTGAAGACAATCAGCTCGTGTTTCCTCACAGCAGTCCAGCTAGCTTGGTATTATTATCTTTATTTTATAAGTAAAGAAACTAAAGATCGGGAAGCTTCGATAACTCGCCCAAGTTCACCCATTCAATATTTGGCAGAACTGGGATTCTGTCCAAGAACTGACTGACTTCAAACTCCTTGTATTTTCAAATAAAAAAATATTTTTACAAAGCTAAAATCGTAGATTTCCTCCAAATGTGTAAATCATGACAAACCTACATTTTATAAAGGGATTATTGGAGGCAGTCTGTAACATTAAGATATGTGCCACATTCTCCTGTTCTTGTTCATTTTAGTAATGTAGGGAAATGTGTTTTACTAAATGAAATACTCCAGAAATTGTACACTTTGCCATGCAGTTGCCAAGAATCCTAAGAAAAAGCTGATACTGCTTTAAAGTTCATGATACATGCAGTGTTTAAGATAATTTATTTTTTCTTATGGGAGAGTACTAATATGATTATAGATGGCTAGCAAAAAATTTGGAGAAAACAATCCTGTCTATTCTCAAGTTTATCACCACCTCTGTGTACTTACATATATAAAATTCCATGTTTTGGTGTGTATGTACGTTTTTGTAGCTGTTTTGCTGTTTTGTTCTAGCTCAGAGCTGAAGAATTTTCTATCCTTAAAGTCTGTTATTTTCTGATAGATATTTCTAAATGCCATGTGTGTTGCAAATTGTCATTGGAGAGATCCCTTTGAGTAGTTTTCATATCTTCATAATAACCCAACATGGAGCATTTGGGCACTCTAAGTAGAAAACGGAGGTGAGAGGGTGGCTAATATGATTGTTCTGGAAATAAATTGTGAATCAAGGAGATGTGAAGAAGAGAATGTATGTAGTGTTGATTGACAGACCGCTTCTTAAGTTATTAGAATGGCGTTATATTTGGGGAAGAGAATTTCATAAACCCAAAGCAGAGTGTTGATGTTTATAAATTCTTTTTTTGATTTCTTATGAAATCGTATGAATCCGGGATCCTGCTTCCATGACGACCATTTTTATACATATTAGATTACTTTATATTGTAATTTACAACGCAAATGTGCACAACTCAACAGCAGTAGCAGAGTTGGAATCTAGCAGGTTTATAGCTTTGCTTGGCCCTCGGCACAAGTAATAAAATCCCAGCTTTAAGTACCATTGGGGTTTATAGAATGAAAACATCTGCATTATTATATTAAAATATTCCTTTGTGTAATAAATATAACTGACAGTAGTGCATGACTTTCTTTATGAAAAATATGTTGATGGCAATATAGTCTTAAATACTGAAGAAACTGCCAATTAAAATTTTATGTGCCTAGTTACCATCTAAATGCTCCACAGATGTCCTTATTAACACTTTACTGCAGGATATTCCTAATAAAAGTCTTAGTTAAGATTATTTTAAAAATACCCATGAAAACACTGTATTAACCTACTATTTATTTTAATAGTGTTTCCTGTTTATTAGTCTAATATGTTCTTTGGGGTTTTGTGGGTGTTTGGATGGATACAACTTTAAATAAGTTTTCCGTGATAATGTCCTAGAAATTTGAGTGTCTCCTAAATAGTGTCTGACGGTTTTCCCTGAATCTGTGTGAGTGTTTGGAGGAGGCACAGACATACACTGCCTTCAGACTCTCAGCTTTATACCCCAATCTTGGGATGATTAGCCCTTGGGGTCTGCTGGGGTCTGAGGATTTTCCTCTTGGAGGAGACAGTCTGGTTAACATTGGGCAAATCCCAGCAAACCAGGTTTTTATCTCCTTGCTGTGGCCAGAAGAATTGTTTCCAACTAATATTCTGCTCGTCTAGATCTTCTCAAATCAATCCTATACACAATCAACCTTCCAAAACTGTTGAGGACAGGGCAGAATGTCTACCCATTTACTTTTCGCAAGAAAAATGAAAATTACACAGAGTTACAAATTGATTACCAGCATATATCATTTTAACTTCCGTCAGCAGTGACTACATGAAATGCCACCTACCAAATGAGGTGTACTGTATATATAATTTGTTAATATTTTGTCTTCAAATTCAGTCCTTCAAATAATCACAGAGACATGCATATAATTAATGGGTAACACACTATTTTATCGTGGACTATGTATTGCATTAAGTGGAAGGAACTTATTTGCCGTCTATGAATAGTCCCTCAATTATTGTTATACAAGTACCTATTTTTTTGGATGTGAAGTAGATTGCATTTTTGAATTTTAAGTTTAAAGATTTATTGATTTATTTGAGAGAGAGAGCATGAGCAGGAGGGGCAGAGGGAGAAGGAAAGAGAATCTCAAACCGACCCTGAGTTGAGCACAAATGTGAAGTTCAATCTTCTGAGCCTGAGATCATGATCTGAGAAGAATCAAGAGCCAGATGCTTAACTGACTGTGCCACCCAGGTGCCCCAGATTGCATTTTTTTTTTTAAAACAAAAACACTCCAGACATTGCTACCCACACATCTTTGATTTTGTATGACTGAGAGTTGTAGTATCTATCTTGAGGTCATTAAGATAAATATTTGTGTTTTGGATGATGATGTGATAATCACGATCAATTATAATCATATCTCAAGCAGTGCCTAGAAAGAGATATGTCAGAATTTGTGTAGTTAGAATTAATATGTACTTTCTAACCTTAATTTATTCTTTCTCAATCTAGAGTCATTTTATTTTTTGAAAAAGAATCTGTTGTCCTTTGGATATTAAACACAGTAGTAAATTTCTCAGTTACTCTGCAGGATGCAGCACAGGGAGTGTCTCCTCTTTGAGACTTTGCAAGGTAGATTTCTCCTTTCTGTGGCTTTTGCATATATCAGACTATTTACACACTGAGTTACAATCATTGATGAATTACTAGCTGTTTGTCTTCCTGAGAAGAGGGAATTGATAATTAAAGATAAATCCTTATAAGTACTACTTTTATATTTAAATTTTATTGAGAAAAATAAATGCATTTGCAATTAGTATCTTGAATGTTTTTCTATGATTAAAATATACAAGGCAAATCTATGTGCCTCTTATCTAAAAGAAAGGAAACAAAATGTACCCAACTGTATCCATATTAATCATTTACCAGACATCAAAAATCACTGACATATAAAACAGAACTCAAGAGTAAAGACTTTTTCTTAAATTAGGTAATAAAAAGACTACAATTATGCAATTCAAGCAGAGAGTAAAAAGTTTTTGATCAATTTTTATCCCTCATAAAAGAATAAAATTAACTTTCTAAACCATCCTTTTCTGTGTCTTTAATGATGATTTCACACAGAAAGACCAAAGGCAATGGCCAGGAATGCACCAAACCATGGTCAAGAATTATGGGTCTGCATCCATATCTCATTACACAGCCTATTCTATTAACTCGAGAAACCAGGAGACAACCTCAGCCCACAGGTTTCCACTTGAGTTGGGTAGCCACTTCTCAAGGCCGTTTATCTTGTTACTACAATAATGAGTCTACCCTGATCTCGCTTGGTGTCACCCAATAACATGCCTTGTTGGCTTCCTCACACCTGGAGCTGAGCACACAGTTTCTCCTGGCACCACGGGTTTTAGAAAAGGAGTTGTTAAGTCCAGGAGAACACTTGCATAATACAAAGAATTTTTTTTTTTTTTTTTTACAGATTTTATTTATTCATTTAACAGAGAGAGAGAGAGAGAGAGAGAGAACACAAGTAGACAGAGAGGCAGGGACACGAAGAGGGAGAAGAAGGTTCACTGAGCTGGGAGCCCAATGTGGGGCTCGATCCCAGGACCCTGGGATCATGCCCAGGCCAAAGGCAACCGCTTAACTGACTGAGCCACCCAGGCACCCTAATACAAAGAATTTTTCAACATACGATGTCATATTTTTGTTAGGTAATCTCATAACTTAAATAGTCCCAGGATCACAATATTGGTTTAAGCTGAGTCTGAATGATTTGCTCAAATCTATCAGCCTAGGAGTAGCTTCAGTTTTTTTTTTTTTTTAAGATTTATTTATTTATTTATATGAGAGAGTGTGCACAAGTGGGAGGGGCAGTGGGAGAGGGAGAGAGAATTTCAAGCAGACTCTACGCTGAATGAAGAGCCCCACATGGGGCTCGATCTCAGCATCCCAAGATCACGACTCCAGCTGAAAATGAGTTGGATGCTCAACCAACTGTACCACCCGGGAGCCCTAGGAATGCCTTCAATTTTTAAAATCGAGTTAACTGATTTTATGTAGTGATCTATAAACCACGGACCCAGAGTCAGCTGTCTTGGGGGTAGGATGGTGGCATTCTGTTCGCTATTCTTCTAGTTAATTATCCTGTAAATGAGAGAAGGATCCGTGGTTGACATGTTTTTCCATTTCCTTGTCTAACAGCTGACTTTATGTCTTCCTGGTTAGGCTAGGGGACCCAGTTGCTTGGTCAAACATAGGCTTAGATGTCCTGAAGGTACTGACATTTCCAAGCACTTAGTTGGAAGTGAAGCAGATGCTTCAGTTATGTGGGTAAACCCCATTCAATCAGTGGAAGGCCATAAGAGCAAAGACCAAAGTTTCCTGAAGAAGCAGTTCTGCAAACTAGAAATTCTGCCCGAGTTTCCTTCCAGGTTGCAAGACTCAAGATCAACTCTCACCTGAATTTCCAGCCTCCAAATTTACAAGGCCTCTCAGTCAAGTGAGTCAAATTCTGTGAAATATATCTTTTCCCACCACACTCCATCTTTCTCTTTCTTTCATATTGGATTATAGCCTACCCATGCTGACTGACTTAACTTTAATTTCCATTTAATGGCTCTATCTCTAAAAACAGTCATATTCAGAGGTCCTGGGGATTAGGACTTCAACATATGAATGTTAAGGGAACACAATTCTGTCCGTACATTCATTCGTCAAGTCACAATCCTGACACATGGTATTCTTTAATAACATACCTAAAATCACCTCCAAGGAATTTCAAGAAATAGAGTACAAATCCAAGGAAGCTGTCACCAATATACCCTCTGCATGTCTAAGAATAAAATGATTGGAAAAGGTATTTTACGATAATGAAATTTAAATTGTGTTGATATTTGGAAATCCACAGAAACCAATTTCAAGTAACTAGTTTGTCTGTTTTCAAAATCTGAAATGTGGTATGTTCTCAAAGTAGATTCATTCTTTTTTTTTTTTAAGGTTATATTTGTTTATTTGACAGACAGAGATCACAAGTAGGCAGAGAGGCAGGTAGAGAAAGAGGGGGAAGCAGGCTCCCTGCTGAGCAGAGAGCCTGATGCAGAGCTCGATCCCAGGACCCTGAGACCATGACCTGAGCTGAAGGCAGAGGCTTAACCCACTGAGCCACCCAGGTGCCCCAAAGTAGATTAATTCTTAAGATTTAACTTGATATATAGCATTTCTTAAGATTAGATCCTGTCAGAAATCATATCATATCTCCTATGTATTGGGAGAGTGAAGATCTCAAGCCCACAGTGTAATTTAGCTCCTAGAGGCAATGCCAATAATTGGACCAGTTCTCTTTGTTAGTGACCTTCCCCTCCTGTTCCTTTGGTTTCTAAGAAAGTCAGGTGTCCAGTGTGGCCTGAGGGTCAGCTCCTTTCAGTTGAAAAAAAATCAAAGAAACAACATGCTGTAGGAAGAGTATGTGTGTGCATTTGTCTGACTGTATCTTGGGTGAAATGGGCTTGGATATCTGATTTCCAGTCATCCAGTTATTTCTGCTTTGTGAAATCCAAAAAGGAATTTGAAAAAAAAAAAAAAAAGTATTTTTACACTCTGTTCATTCTAAAGAAATAAAACCCAAGAATCTCTCTTCATTTCATGGTCTCAAGACCATTACCACTACTACTTACTTTCTTTTCTTGGAATAATAATGGATGAGAACAATGATCATAGCAGGGACTATATTAGAGTACTAGACTCAAGATTAACCTGGTAAATAAGTTGATAGAGCATGCATCTGAAATTTGAGAACCACAAAACCCTTGTCTGGTTATACCCACAATTCTGCAAACTTTCTTCTAAATAAAATGAGACACAGACCTAAACTAATAAACTAATAAAATGCTGTTGCATGTGAATATATCCACTGGTTAGTTCCCCTGACCACATAACTGCATCATCAGAGAAATATATAAGGACATTATTAGACATAATCATGTAGAATAGCTGTAATAAAAAGATCAAAATATGCTTTATGCTGTCAGCAGATATAGTCACTACACCCTTAATATCTTTTGATAATAAATGTTCTAATTTTCAAACCAAGATACGTGCATAGTTTCTTAATGATTGCATAGATTCTACATTGATTACAAGTGATGTAGGTGAGAAAAAAAGGCAACTATTTTCTGAATTTCTGATGTTGAAAATATAAATGTCTATATTCTAATTATAGTTACATCTCTGCCCACAGATATGTGTGTGTGTGTGTGTGTGTGTGTGAGAGAGAGAGAGAGAGAGAGAGATGCAGGTGTGCAGAAATGGAAGGAGGAGTATCAGAAGATGTCACAGTTTAGAAAACCAAGAGGAGTATAAGAAATGCTACCAGAAGTTTCCTGTAAGTGTCTATCTTTTCTAATGTTACTACTGGAAGTCACTAAGTACAAATTTCTTAGTTACTGCTGGCAATAACTAGTGCTCTCTGACATACTGGTCACTGCGTGCTCAATTTATTAAAAATTAAGCTATGCAACCATCATGTAGGATTTTCAAATGCTTTGTTCTGAGTAAGTTATTTCATAAAAAAGAATTTTCTACTATGTGTGGGAGAATAGGCAGCAGGCTCTCTGGGATACTCAGGACTGACATAAGCAACAGCTTCTGGTGGAGAAGTTAAGTAAATAGGAACTTGTAGTGTATCAACATACACAAGGTACTAACTCGTTAGCAAGCTGAGACCTTGGCAGAATGTATATTTGTTTATTAATTAATTCTAGAAACCATAGCTCCTTGGCCTGACATTTCATGCACATCTTACCTAGAAGAGAGATTTTTGGTCCAGGCTTCGCAGATCTTAGCTATAAGAATAAGAACTTATTCTGCACAGATGTTATAAGGATTAAATGAGATTATACATGAAAATTGCTCAGCTGTCAGTTACAAATGTAGAAAAAAAAAATGTTAGCTCTTACACATTTACATATGATATCTATGGACCATTATTAAAATGCTTTTTGGCCTTTATGACTTGCTAACATGTAGAGAATATATCATGTATTCAACCAGCAGACTTTTATTGAACACCTATTATGTAGAAGGTGCTGTGCTATTTATGGGGAAGAACATAAAGCTTTGCAATGTGCAGCTTTTAATAGGCTCTGCCAAACATAAGGCTGACCTGACCATGACAGTTATCACTGAGGGATCATTGTTCCAGCCCATGCGGTCTGGAAACAAATAATCCTCCTGGTGCAGCATTGGAAGGTCAACCAACGGTAGCTTAGTGCCATGCCTCATTGCCGACATCCGTCCTTCGTGTCACTGCATCTCATCACTCAGGCATTTCATCACCTCACATCATCCCAAGAAGGAAGACGAGTGCACTACAAGTTGTTTAAGAGAGAGAGAGGGTCTACATCCACAGAACTTTTATAACAGTTGATTATAACCGTTCTGATTACTTACTGTGGTTAATCTCTTCCTGTTCCTAATTTATAGAGTAAGCTTTATCATTGGTATGTATGTAGGTATAGGAGGAAACATAGTAGATAGAGAGTTTGGTGTGATCTGGGTTTCAGGCCTCCCCTGGGGTTGTTCCAAGACCTATGGTTAATGGAGGATTTCTGTAGCAAGATGGGGCCCTGGCTGGTCTGGTCAATGAGATGTAGATGGCAGGATGGGAATAGAAATGAGCCCCCCAGCTCTGGATTTAAAATTTGCTCGCTCACAGGACCATTTGGATTCTTGTCCCAGGGACCCTAGAAGCCGTGTTCCTGGGAAAGCAGCTCCAGTATGAAGAAGACACCTCCTGATATGCACTGAACTTACATGAGTGAGAAATAAACCTACAGTTCATGAGGCTGTTGAGATCCATGTGTTTGGGTGTTTCCCAGGGGCCTGTGATTCCCAGCCGATTCCCAGACCAGCAGTACAGACATCATCTGGGTTCTTGTTAAAATGTAAAGTCTAGTTCTCCTCCCCAGACTCAGTGAATCACAAACTAGTATCTATACCTTCTTTTTTTTTTTCTTATTCCATGTGCTTGCTACTTGAAGCAATTTTTGGTTATAAATAAAGCTTTACTTGTTTGATATGAAGAAAAAGATTTAAGAAATGCAGAACACTAGGGTATTAATTATATGTTACAAGGAAAATTGATACCATAATCACACTAAATATATCCTAATTACCTATCAAATAGAAAAAAAAATACTTTATGTGGATGATTAACTTCACATCCCGAAGAGCATTCTAGCATCTTTCTTCTCCTACTAATTACAGACTCAGTACATTTTTCATCAGTTTTTAGAAATGGTCTGTCAGCCCGGTTCAATAACAAATCAATGCCATGGTCCTTCTCATGTTATTATATGCCCAAACAGAAAGGTGATTATTAGTCTAGCCATTAGAAGCTGCATGTTATTTAAACAATTTTTAAAATTTATTTGAGAGAGAGAGAAAGAGCCAGCAAGAGAGAGCACAAACTGGGGAGGGGGCAGACTCCCCACAGAGCAGGGAGCCAGATGTGGTACTCAAATCCCAGGACTCCAGGATCATGACCTGAGCTGAAAGCAGATGTTTAACTGACTGAGCCACCCAGGTGCCCCATTATTTAAACAATTTTATCAGGGAAAGCTAATAGATTTGGGCATGATGCTAAACATGAACTCAGCTGGGTTATCTGAGATCAAACCCAGACTTTGATACTTTCCTATGAAAGGTATTAAACTTCTCTTTTTTCATTCTCTTTATAGATAAAATAGGTATAGTAATAACACTCATGTCATAACTCAGTTATTGGATTAAATGTTAGCATATATAAAGTACCAAGAACAGCACTTGGTGCTTACTTAGCTCTTTATAATATTGAAATCAGGGGATCTGATGAACTTTTTTGAAACAACCCCATAGATTCCCAAGAACGCATTTTTAAAAAATCTCAGAATTTTATTGCAGGAATTAAAACTCGTTTATAGACAGTGTGTGTGCCTCATAGACACACACCATGATGTCATGGATACATTTAATGTACCTCAGAGTCTTATTTTATAAAGACGTAGGAAAACATGTGTTGTGCCTCAAATTATGCTAACATGTATAAAACAAACATTTTAGCCTCTAAAATTATTAGAATTCTTTTATATGAGTCAAACCTTATTCTTGGCATGGAATCAGCATGTACTCCATCTTCCTGTGTAGGAACCCTATTTATAAATCACATTTAAAAAGACTCTTAGTCTTTTGGAGGTTGATTTTTGTATCTTAACTTGTTTAAAAAGAATGTGAACATTGTAGTAGATACAAATTTAGGCACCTTTGTTGGTCCTGTTTGCTGACTTTGGTCTGAAGCTGGGGTTGAAGCTGAACTCCGTGGCCATGTTGTTCATCTACAGAGAGACACATTTTATTGCTTATCACTCACTGGGAGATGTTGTCATTCTGTTAGCAGCTGGCTCTGGCCAGGACTTTGCAGGCAAAGAGCACACTCAGGTCAGTGTATTCGGCACTTTCTTTCTGGAGGACATTTCCATAGGACCGGCTAATGCTTGGCAGCTGCAGGGTCAACACCAACGAAAACCATCTCGTTCGCTTTTAAGCCTTGACTATTTTGTTCTTTGTAAAATGTGCAAACAATTTCATGAAATGGTTATTCATGAAAAAATATGTCTCATGAATATCATTTTATGCATGGTTTAACATAAGACATTTAGAAGCGAAATGTCTCATAAATTAGATGCCTTAAAAACCCTGAGTTAGACGATAGCACAAGTTAGGTTTTCAGTTAGTCTCTTCAGTTCTACTTTAGTCTCGTATGACATTGAACAAGACTCTTCATCCTGGGTTGTTTCTCTCTTCTTTCTGTCATGACCACCAGACAGTATTTTCTTAGTATTTTCAGGAACAAAAATTACTATTAAGCACCTACTGTGTATGCAGTATTGCGTCGGTACTTAAAGGAACTATCTCGTCTTGGGAGTATAACAAAAGTCTCTTTCAGACCCTAAATACATCTGCCCATCTTCCTGGAAACAGAGCTCTCTTTCTGCATGGTGGTCACTCCTCTTATGCAACTTGCAGGACGAGGGTTTCTTTCTGGCTCTAGAGTTCATTTGTCATTGTTCTAATCCATTACGAGCAAGGCCCTTTTCTTTCTTGTTCAGTGATAGGTTCAGAAATACAGAAGGGTCCTAGTTCCTCTCAAGGAATGTGAAATGAAGGCTCCTGGGAATGGCCTTCTAAGTAGTAAATGCTGGGAGAAGGACTTCTTAGCCTCCAGATGTTGATGCATCTGCCTGCAATGCACGGAACCATCTCCAGGGGGCGCGGAGCCAAGAAGTGGGAAACCCTTGGCTCCTTGATGTCACAGAACAGTCCCTACCCAGAGAATTCTATTTATGAAATAACACATTTCCTTCTTGTATAAGCAGTTTGATGTGGGATCTTGATTATTCTAACTCATGTAAGAGTGACTTCCACTGATGGTGTGCGCATTTGTGGATTGTTGCTTGTATAAAGAGTCATTCTTAAACAGTATGCCGGCTAACACTTTCAATCCGTTGCAAAACAGCATAAAATAAAACGACCTAAACTGGCATATTGACTCCTCTGTTATTCAGGATGCTGGTAATAATAAAAGCATTTATTTTTCATTGAGAGTTGAATACACACAGACAGTATTCTCAGCATTTTACCTGCAGTATCTTATTTAATCCTTATGACATGATGGAGTGAGAATTCTAATTAATGCAGTCTTACAGGTGACATACTTGTAGTTGACAAAAAGCTAAGTGTTATAACACTATCAGAATTCCAGCTGAGGCTGTCTGACTGCATCATATAAGCGGAGCCACTGGGATATGCTGACTCTTCTTGGAGTAATAATCTATCGAAGGTTCTTTGTCTTAAAACGTTTCTAATTTCATGACAAAATGTGTCTTTTTTTTTTTTGAAGAAAATTCAGGAGCTGAATTTTCAAAATACATTGGTGGCCTTTTAACAATAGAAAATTGAAATTACTAGATATTAACTACAAATAATGTCCCTCCCCAAAGAACATCAGGTTTTATGGCAGTAAAACAATATTGTTTGGGTGCTATGCAATTACTATGTGCTATTTCAAGAATTTCACATGTGTTGTAGTTAACAGATGGAAGACACTTATGAGATAGATACTATTATTATTCTCATAGCATGGATAAGAAAAATAAGGCATAGAGACACTGAGTAGCTGTTGAGTGGATGGATGTGTATGGATTTTCACTGGAGTCTACTTCCATAGGGGGTGCTCAGCCTCTAAGCTTTGCTGCCCCCCATATTTGTTTATCAGAAGAAAGACTTATTTCTTTTAAATGTTTTCTTTTGCTTTGCTTTATAAACATATAATTTCATATTTATAAATTTTATTTGTTATAAATTTAAAAGTGAAATAACTACATCATAATTTACTTTGCAGTTACAAACATAACCGATATGTACACTACAAAACTGAATAAGTTAGGCCCTATTCTTTTTACTTTTGACAGTCTCAAATGTTTCCATAGATTTATTACTTTAAGGGGAAATTTGCGGTTGCTTACCTTGGCGCTTTGGAAACAGAATGTTCTTGAAAACCACAATGAGATACCACCTTACACCAGTTAGAATGGCCAAAATTAACAAGAGAGTAAACAGTAAGTGTTGGAGAGGATGTGGAGAAAGGGGAACCCTCTTATACTGTTAGTGGGAATGCAAGTTGGTGCAGCCACTTTGGAAAACAGTGTGAAGATTCCTTAAGAAATTAAAAATAGAACTTCCCTATGATCCTGCAATTGCACTACTAGGTGTTTACCCCAAAGATACAGATGTAGTGAAAAGAAGGGCTGTCTGTACCCCAATGTTCATAGCAGCAATGGCCACAGTCGCCAAACTGTGGAAAGAGCCAACATGCCTTTCACCAGACGAATGGATAAAGGAGATGTGGTCCAAATATACAATGGAATATTATGCCTTCATCAGAAAGGATGAATACTCAACTTTTGTATCAACATGGACGGGACTGGGGGAGATTATGCTGAGTGAAATAAGTCAAGCAGAGAGAGTCAATTATCATATGGTTTCACTTACTTGTAGAGCATAAGGAATAACGTGGAGGACATTAGGAGAAAGAAAGCAAAAGTGAGTTGGGAGAAATTGGAGGGGGAGACAAACCATGAGAGACTGTGGACTCTGAGAAACAAACTGAGAGTTTTGGAAAGGAAGGGGGTGGGGGGATGGGTGAGCCTGGTGGTGGGTATTAAGGAGGGCACAGACTGCATAGAGCATGGATTGCATAGAGCACTGGGTGTGGTGCATAAACAGTGAATATTGGAACACCGAAAAAATAAAATAAAATAAATAAATAAAACATTATTTTTTTTAAATATTTTATTTATTTATTTGACAGACAGAGATCACAAGTAGGCAGACAGTCAGGCAGAGAAAGAGAGAGGGAAGCAGGCTCCCTGCTGAGCAAAGAGCCCGATGTAGGACTCGATCCCAGGACCCTGAGATCATGACCTGAGCCAAAGGCAGCAGCTTAACCCACTGAACCACCCAGGTGCCCCTAAATAAAATATTATTGATAAAATTAAAAATTAACTAAAGTCTCCACCAAAAGAAAAAAAAAAAAACAAAACAAAACTCACCAACTTAGCCTTCTGTCTACAGAACCAGGCTTTAGTTCACAGTGTGTATTTTAACAATAATCTCACACTGTATCATAGAAGTCTTCTTTAGAGAAGACACCATAGTAAAAGTATCTGGTGTTAAATGTCAGTGAATTTTGATACATTTTTCAGCAGAGCAGGGGTCTGTTAGTCTGAGTTTGGGGTTATTTCTATCCACTGTCATAACAAATTGATGGCATATGTGTTTCTGATTTACATTAAGTATCTTCTAAGGTGTCAATATTGTGCCCTGCTGCCAAGGAATAATGCAGAGTATATTTCAGATGTAAGAAGTTCAGCCAATATAGATTGAGAAAAATTGGTGTAGAACGGTGGCTCTAGGTCTTGGCTGTGTACTGGATGTGGAGAGCTTTCAAAAATCCTGCTGCCTAGTTCTGTCTCTCAAAGGTTCTGATTTGGGTCCTGGCCTGGGCTTTGGGACTTTTAAGAGCTCTGTGGATTTTGATGCAAAGCCAACGCTGAGAATCTCTCATGTGGAATAACTCAGTGCAGAGGAGCCATCCTCAAATGGCTTGGCTATTAACTTTCAGTAACTGTCAAATGAAGACATCTAAAAATCAATAAAAAACTTGCTAATATGAAGTAAAATCTTTAATTAAATAAATTGCAGGGATTTATAATGCAGGAGAACAAAACCACAAAATTTTGTCTCCTCTAGATTCATGGAACTAATGTAAAAAATAGGTTGACTTGGGTAAAATGAGCAAAATATAAAGACTCGAATAATTTCAAAGCCTTCTTTTATTATACGTGACTTTGGGGTTGTTAAGTTTAACTCTTTAGTGGGAGATTCTTTTGCCTTTAATGTATTGCTGCTAAAGCATGTCATAAGGAGGCTCCCAGAATCTCAATTTTTTTTTTCAGTTTAAGAAGAACTCCATCCTTTGTACTAATCTCCCTAATTGTCTCTATTTTTCTTTTTCCTGACAAGTGATTAATCAGGAAAAAGAATCTAGAGAAATTGAAGGAATGGTGGCCAACCATGTTAGGCTAAGCCAGTCTCCAAGGAAGGAAATACATCTGTGCTTTTGACATTTGTTTCTGAAAAGAGTAGACCTCTGTGCCTCAGCTGATTTGGGGAGCAAATAAAGAGTTTTTTTGAGAAGATGTATGGGTAGATTCCTCAGAGCCCCACAGGTCCCTCCTCAGCAGTGTCCTCTTCCTTTGTGATTTCAAGACACAAGTTTCAGCAGACGAGCCATTGGTCAGAGCAGATGTCGGTACAAGTTACATGGACTCGCTCTAACGTTCTTCTCAAACTGATCCCCATCCTTCCCCAGGAACCACACACTCCAGACAATATCTTTAGTAACTGTGCTTTGAATATATGCATCTTCTTTCTCATCCTTTTGCCTCTTTTCATACGATTTTCTTCATTTGGAAATCCCCAGCGAGGCTGAATTTCTCCTTGTCAGAGCCATTCTTGTCACCTCTAGGCCACAGCGACTTCTTTCCATCATCCATGAAACACATTTTTCTATAGCTTTCAAATTGTGATCTTATTCTTCTCTCTGGCATCACTTAAAGTTTTCACTATTTTTCTATTTTAATGTGGTTTTTTTTTTTTTTTTTCTCTCTGAAAATGGACAATAAGCATCCTGGAGATAGAAAGTGGACAATATATTTGGTACCACCCCAACACCTCCCAAATCCCATGTCACTCTTGGTATAGTTCCTTGTCCATGTTGGGCATTAGGCGAAGTTAAGTCAGGGCCAAGCATATGCATGAACGTACAGAAAGGACCTACTCCATGTGCTGACCTGCCGAGGCAGGACCTAACCTGATAGATCTGAGCAAGAGTGTATGCTCTGCCTCCAGGCACCCATTTATTCTAGGGCCATTCAGAGGCCTAACAGGCTGGACGTTAGGTTCTGGAAGAGGGACCCCAACCCTTGGTCCATGGGGACTTTAAGCTTCATGAGTAGAGAAGCATGAGTCCCTCTCCTTGTGTGAGCAGGCACTGGATGCAGTAGCACTGCAGAGCGGCAGAAACCTTGCTCTGGTCCTGACCTGGTCGATTCAGGTGTAAGAGCTGTGGGAGCACCAGCTTCTTCCGTGCTACTCTTAGAGACCAGGTTAGACTAGTGCTGTTGTGTGGGCTTGGTGTTTATCTCCGAAGATAAAACATGGTCCTGAGCTGGGTCCAGTCTTGGTGGTGATCATGAGTGTTTAAGCACTGGGCTCTTGTCAATTTCCAGTCCAGTTGCTGGAGGGAAGCTCCTTCCTGGGAAGCTGCCTGCATGCATAGGATCTGTCCTGTGTTGGAGATAGGGCTTCTCTCACATTTGTTGTGTTCATGATGTGAAATTGGTGGTATTTGACCCTTTTCTGACCTACAAAATTCAATGTTATAAGGTTAAATCTATTACTTATAGATAATACGCACATTTATATGTGTAGTAACCAATAACAAGAAGCTTATACAATGTAACAGAAAAATAAATGAAACAATGTATTTCAAACTTGGAATAGCAGTCTCTGATCCACTTGACATATTTATACTTAGGTTAAGTTTTAGTTTAACAGGATCTCTTTTGAGACTTTTTGTTTTGTTTTAATTCTGAAACTCCCTGTCACGTCCTCAGTTTCATCCTCAAGGACGTGGCCATAATATTCTGGGAAGTGTGGAAATCATATACAAACTCCTCTCTTGTTTGCATGCCTAAAAAACCCGCAATAATCCTTTAATAAAATTCTGGCATTTGCTCTTTGTGCCTGATCATTTCCCAACAGAGGTGCATTAAAAACCACAGCTCGTAGCTGTGAGCTAAAGCACCTTTGAGAATGCCACTCCGAGCAGGGTCCTTACTGCAAAGCCTCCTCCTCTGCCCACTTTTTTGTATCCTTTGGGTAAAAGGCACCTACTATGGACATGTGTCTCTGCCAGGAGACCTTGGCTGAGTGAGTTAAATTTGGTATCTTGGTTTCTGTGGCTCAGTGAATGGGACTCACACTATGTAATTTGTGAAATATTTATTGGCTTAAGATGTTTTCCCATAACCAAATCAGTGAGGTAAGACATACAATGCCCAACACACAATACAAAGCAATTATAATTAGCTTTGTGACATGTGCAAATCAGTCATTTTGTGCATAGATAAATCATTTTCTGTATTTGAAGAGTATGTTGCTTTATGTACTTTTCCATTAACTATTCCCAATCCTTGGGAATTCCCATATCCCCAGATTCCTGACTCTCAAGTATGGCTTCCTAATAGCTACACAAAAAATTGTCATCTTTATGGATACTATAACAATTTGATTGATCGTATTTTTTTTTCTTTTTTATAAGTGGTGATAAAATTACTTGTACACAAATCTCCTAATTTCTCAGGAAAAAAAAAAATCACATTCCTGTAAGTTGAATTATCAGGTCTGATGGTCTGAGCATAAAATTAACTTAGGTACAAAATGTACTTAGCCACAGTGAAACTTCCAAAAAACAGAGATCTTTAAAGCCACATTCTATAACCACAATGAAATATAATTAAAAATTAACAATAATAGCAACAACCAAATTTTTAGCCATTTTTGGATTAAAGATTAAAAGAATGTTACAAAAAGGTTAGAAATTATCAAAATGAGAACACATTGTATAATGCCTATGAAACGTGATTTCAAGTATTTTGTTATTTAAGAAATACTTTTACTAAAGTATTTAAAAGAAATTAAAGGTTTAATTTAAAAGCTAGAAAAAAGAAAATATTGTTAAATAAAAAATTGAAAATTAATAATAATTATGAATCAAATCAATAAATTAAAATTAAAAAATAAAATCGATTAGTATAACCAAATGCTGGTTCTTTAAAAATAAGATGTCATTGGATTTGGTGATGACTTTTTATTTTTTATTATTTTTTTCAAATAAAATTTATTTTATGTATACACACACATACATACAGGAATATTATTTATTTATTTGTTTGTTTGTTTCTTTTGGTTTCAGGAGTAGAATTTAGTGATTCATCACTTACATATAGAACCTAGTGCTTGGTGATGGCTTTTTAGCTATAACACCTACTACGTGATCCATGAAAGAAATCATTGATAATATAGATGTCTTTAAAATTAAAAATTCCTGTGCTGCAGGAGACAATGAATACAATGAAATACAATACAATGAAAGACAAGTTACAGACCAGGAGAAAATATTTGCAGAAGATATATTTGGTAAAGAACCATTCTCTACAATATACAAATAACTCTTAAAACTCAATGATAACAAGACAACTTGATTAGAAAGTGGAGTAAAGACGTTGATACCTCATGAAAGAAGATAAACAGATGGAAAATATGCATGTGAAAAGATGCCAACATCACACATCATCAGGGATGTGCGAAATAAAGGAACAATTAGACGCCACTGGACACCAGTGGGAATGGCCAGGATACTCAGAACACTGACAACGCCAAATGCTGCTGAGACCATGGAGCAACAAGCACACTCGCAAACAGGCTGATGGGGAATGCAAGATGGTGCAGCTACTTTGGAAGACAGTTTGGCAGATTCTTACAAAACTAAACATAATCTTTTCATATGATCTGGTGTTTACACTCCTTGGTATTTAACCAAAGAAGCTGATAACTTATGTCCGTACAAGTACCTGCACACAAATGTTTATAGGAGTTTCACTCATAATTACCAAGACCTGGAAGCAACCAAATAGTCCTTTGGTAGGTGAATGGGTAAATATGCTTTGGTAGACCAGACCATGGAATGTTATTCCACGCTGAAAAGATATGAGCTACTGAACCATGGAAAGACAAGGGGGAAACTTAAATGCATATCACTAAGTGCAAGAAACCACTCTGGAAAGACTCAATACTGTATGACTTCAACAATACGGCATTCTGGAAAAGGCAAAAGTATGGAGACAGTAAAAAGATCAGTGGTTGCCAGGGGTGGGTTACAGAGGTAAGGGATAAATAAACGGGGCACAGAGGGCTTTTAGGGTAGTTGAACTACTCTGTATGATACTATAATGGTGGACACACGTCATTATACACTTGTCCAGAGCTATAGAATACGCAAGAACAATGTAAACAAAATCAAGAAGCTTCTCTTAAGAATTAATAAAAAACGGTGTAGATTGGTCAGGAATTTTAGTCCTCAAGTATTCAAGTAAGCCAGTTTTATTTTTGTTTGTTTTGCTTGGAAAAACTCTTCCTTACGTTGGCAGCAAGTGATCTCTGAGTCACCCAAAAAGATATTTTTCAAAAATGGCACATCTTTATATTTTTATTTTTTGCAGGCAGATATTAGATGCACCAAAGGATAGCCATTAAACTTTCAGTAAAGAAGACTGAAAAAGGAAACTCAGGGTTTCCTACTAATTTTTGGCTGTTTTAGATGTTGGCTCGGGCCATTAATGGTTTCCAGTCTCTAAGTGCCTAACCCTTGATCTTGCCATTTCTGACTTAAGGACTTTCTTTCTTTCTTTTTTTTTTTTTTTAATATTTTTTATTTATTTAACAGACAGAGATCACAAGTAGGCAGGGAGGCAGGCAGAGAGAGAGGGGGAAGCAGGCTCCCTGCTGAGCAGAGAGCCCAATGTGGGGCTCGATCCCAGGACCCTGAGACCATGACCTGAGCCAAAGGCAGAGGCTTAACACACTGAGCCACCCAGGCGCCCCACTTAAAGACTTTCTTAATTTTGTAATGTTGTATAACTTACCCTCTTGCCATTTGGAGCCCCAAGACTTTGCATTATAAGAGCTCAAAAAAAATGATGATTCAGATTTCTGGGCATAAAATAGGAGACGTATAGATTTATTTGTATAAGCTGTTGAATGAATATGCCTAGTATTCCATTCCACGGTTTCTGAACTGGAACTATTAAAAATATATAATGAATCAAACATGGTGATTGATCTGAAAAAGTAAAAATTTCCTACCTTCTTTT
This sequence comes from Enhydra lutris kenyoni, assembly GCF_002288905.1. NCBI lineage: Eukaryota > Metazoa > Chordata > Mammalia > Carnivora > Mustelidae > Enhydra > Enhydra lutris. The sequence continues at coordinate 6,064,764 of NW_019154120.1, forward strand.
AGTCTGATTCAGTTTTGCTCTGGCTTAGTCCCAATGTCCATCATACCAACTGAGGTGGGCTCAGGTTACTTAATGTTTTCCATTGCCTTGGAGTGCTTAAACTTTGTTCTAGCCATTTCTGGTATACAACCTTTGGGACACCCCATTCAGAAGAGATGTTGAACTCAGAGCTCTCATTGGTCCCTCTCTATTATACAGCATTATCCTTATTCTCAGAAGAGTCCTGGTAGTAACTGATAATGCTAGACATTTTCCGAAGGGAGAATTTGCTAGACCTACCCTCCCTCCTTCCTTGATTTTGACTCAGGACAGACTGAGAATTAGAATGATTATCAGAGAGGAAATGGGAATCACCAATGTTCAAGGAGTTCTCATTTTCTTCATGGTAATTCATTATGATAGGTATATACTTTATCACATATTAAGTCTAAAGTTAGTTTATGGGTTATAGGCCACTTCATTCTTCCTATACATTAATTAGAAATTTAGAATATTTTATCATGTTGTAAATATAGCACAAATAAATACTTTGTTGATGAGCATTTAGTTACTGTTCTAGGTTATGAATACTAAGCCTCTAAGCATTTTTAGATCTTAGGTAATATAAGATAAACTTTTTTTTTTTAAAGAAGACTATATTTGTTGAAATATATATTGAAACCACTCCACTGAATGTTACATTCAACAACTAAAGTTCTGAAGTAAGGACACGTGAAGACAAAGTCTATATATAAAGGTTTGCCCATTTTGGTTTTATAAAAAGTGACTTACAAGTAAAGGAGCAAATTCATTCAAAGAATAATTTAACTTTGTTTTATTCTTTCTCTTTAATTAACGGAATTGATTGGATTTTATTTAGTACTTTATAGTTCTTGTCAAGTGTAAAATTCACAAAAAAGTGTCACTAACTTTCTTTCAAGTTTATTAGGCAGGACAATTATAAGCTCTTTTGTTCACACACGTTGATGTAACAATGAAAGTAGCCCTTCGATTGCTACTTTCCTGTGGTAATTTACATAACATTATCAATAAAGTGATTTAACTTGTAGAGCAATTTCTGTGGCAATCAACCCAATGTAATTAGATTTTTCTCATAGGAATACTGTCAGCCTTTATTACTAAGTAGTTAGCCTACAGTGTAATATTACATATTTCAAAAAATCAGCCACATGATTTCATGTTTAGGATTTAAGTTAAAAATCATACCCAGAATGAAATGTGTGGGGAACACATACACCATCCTAATTTAAATTCTGTTATGAGGTTTTATTTTTTAAGCCAAGAGTGAATTTTGCTTTTATTGCAAAAGAAACTATATATTATTCTTTAAGAACAGTGTATAACTCCTGTAAGTGCCATTTATAAAATCTAATAAACTCCTCTGTAGTACTTGTAAATCAGCATAAATTTGACAAGATTCCAAAAGATTGATATGATTTTGTATAACATGAGGAATATTTAGATCAATTCCTGGACATTATTTTGTGTATAACTTGTACATTTTCTGTAGACATGTGAGGTTCAAATTACTAATCAATATTTTAAAAATTTACATTTCCAGAATGTAGAAATATAAATTGTTTATTTATTTACCATTAAAGAATTTATGTGGAATACTACTTCAAAAGGAAAAAATCTTAATTCTCTTTTTGTCTTTTAATTACAACTATACAAATCATATTTGTGGTCTGATTAATTATTTTGTAATACAAGGCTGATACTGTTAGCTCAGAAAATTTGCATACTTCAGACTATAAGATAATAATTTCAATACTATCAGAGTATCATAAATAACAATTTATAAGGTATTTTCACAATATGGTTAAACTAATCCAAATACAATAGACCTCTAGGGGATACACCAATGGCCACAGGGATTCACAGAAGTCACAGAAATTCTATATCTAATGTTGATGTCCTTCCATTATTTTCCTTGAGAGAGAAAGCATGAGTGAGAGAGCAGAAGCAGGGGGAGCAGCAGAGGAGAGGGGGAAGCAGACTCCCCACTGAGCAGGGAACCTGACAGGGCACTGGATCCCAGGACCCTGGGATCATGACCTGAGCTGAAGGCAGATGCTTAACTGACTGAGCCACCCAGGTGCCCCTCCTTCAATTATTTTTAACCTCCAGTTTGGGCTTTGTGTGATGTCAAAGAACAGGGAAGATTTCCTTAACTAAGCATGCAAATAAACAGCAGACAAGCCTTATTCACAGTCTAAACAAAAAATAATAATAATTTACCATACACAAGAACGGTAATTCATTTGGTCCAAATACATCATGTTACTAACTTACATTACTAATATCCGCTGCACTAAGTCCTTTGAATGGACCTGTTTCCTCTCTTCCCTTTCCTCTAAATCAGAGGGAAAATGTGAAAGTTACTCAGCCCCATAAGAAGCTATTGACTCTATACCCAAGACAGGAACACAAGTCTGGAGGCAAGTTCAGGTAGACATGACAAGGAGGTGAGGAGCAAAGCACCAGTGGGATGAAAGGGTCCAGCCAAGTTTCTCCTATGACTTCATTTGGTTGGTTGCTAGCCAGGGGTGTCAGTGGACAGACCTGGGATAAAGGAACTGCTCAGAACCCAACTCAGTTGTACAGACTTCTGACTGAAATGGTGAAACGACTTCCAGTCTTGACACCTGAATGAGAATCCTAGTCTCCATCCATGTGGTGTTTGCCGTGACTGGTCTGGAAGCTAGCCCACTGTAGCATTCCTTGTGAACGCTTCTGTGGTCTGTGCAGGGCTGATCCTTCACTCTTGGCTTTTCATGTTGCAAAGTGGAAGTGGGAGTGAGCATGACTTGGGAGACAGCAGCTTGTCCCAAGATGTGTTTTTGAGTGTCAGTAACGTTCAGACTTCTGATCATGCGGAGAGTGATCACAAACAAGTTTTCAGAAGGGTAGAAATGGGATTTCCTATCATCTGTCTATGGGACTGCCGCCAATTGACTGTCTGCCACTACGACCTGCTTCACCATCAATCCATAAGTACAGTGACATCACAAAACCACCAAAAGCACTTCAATATATCAGAGTCTATGCATAGTCATGGTTTCTAACTTCTATAAATCTACTGTTTATTAGCAGATCCCAGAAATACAAATGTAGGAATCAAGAGAGTACTGGAAAACCCAACGATAGGACACCAGTGATTTATTAAAAAATTAGCGTTCCCAGAGTCTCGGTGAGACTTTTTCCTGTCACTACATTTCATGATCTCTGCATATTTTGGTTTACTTTGAGAAGAATTCCTTCCTTGGAAAAGTCTAGAAACTATATCCTTGTGCTCGCCATGGTGGGCAGGCAGGGCAGGTCAGTTACAACGAAGTTCCCTGGAACCAGCTTGTAGTCTTTAAATCTCAGCTCTACTGGTTTCTTGGTACTTGTACTCGGGACCTTACTTAGTCTGTATTCAATTAAGTCATCTCTAAAATAGATACCGTGTTTGTTACCTAATTAGTATGTTGTGAGGATCAAATGAGATAATATTCTCAAGTCTCAAAAAGCACTCAACTTAGTAAGAACAAAAAAGGAAGGAAAAAGAGCTATAATGGTGCCAATACCATGTCTTTTTTCAGTCAAAGAAAAAAAGTGACAATGGCTTTCATAGCTCCTGTCTGTCTTGTCCCTGCGGAATGTGAATGGGCAGCTGATTTTCTTGTTTTCAATCCTGTAACGCGAGACAGATGTCAGCTATAACACCTAGGGAATATTCTGGAAATGCCAGTTGTGTTAAATGGCTGTGTTGCCCCCAATAGTCCAGTAATAAGGTCATGACTAGGCTTTTTCTTGAACTGTTTCAGTCATCTTGGGGGAAAGGAAAAGCCACCCATCTCCCACCATCCCCCTCCCAATGAAATTTGGCCTAGGGAGAAACTATAATTAAATTAGAAGTTTACATGACTATTTTTGCTTGTAAGTGTAGTAATTAATTACACCAAATCTGAGGAGGAAGACACTAATCAGAGGTAAGATATTAGAACCAAAGATGGGTAAGAGGGGATGCAGTTTTGTGACAGGAGGGCCAACCAATACCAACCACATGATATTAAGGACCTGAAAGTGGCAATGACAAAGAGATCTATAGAAAAAACAAAACAAAATGAAACAAACAAACAAAAATAGTTGTTTCAAGGAAAAAAAAACAGCTTCTACATACAATTATTGAGGTGTAGATTTGGGTAGAAGTGAGAAAGTAAAGGAAATGTTCGTACAAATAGAATCATGTCATGTGTAGTGTTTTGTGACCGGCTTCTTTCACTCAGGTAATGTTTTCAAGGCTCATCTGAATTGCAGTATGCATCTGTACTTTTGTGGATCTGTTCGCCCATTGATAGACTTTGGGTCATTTCTACTTTTTTGACGAGGAGGGGTAATGCTTCCATGAACATCTGTGTACAGATCACTGTGTGGGTGTACACTTTTGTTTTTTCGAGGACATATACCTAGAAGTGAAATTGCAAAGTCGTATATGGTAAGTCCAAGTTCATCATTTTAATAAACGTCCAAACCATTTTCCAAAGTCACTGTGCCATTTTATATTCCCACTAGCGAAGTATGGGGCACCAACTTTCTCAACATCTTCAACACGTATTATTGCCTGGGTCTGGGTCTTAGCTGGAGTCTGTTGCCGCCTGACAGCATTTGTAGGCTTCAACTTCCTTGTGGAGAGGGAGGCTTCTGGGTCCTGTCATTGGACAGAAACGGTGATTTGCCCAATCTGCTTCGATGGCCGAATTTTGCTTGCTTTGAGAGAGGTGGGCTGGGAGAATAAAGAGATCGTGGGACCTGATCTGCTCCTTTTCCTTCCCTCAGAGAAGATTGCCTGATTTCCTGGCCATGGAGCTCAGCCTCGGTTCCTCTCTTTGCTCCTCTAGCCAAGGTAAGAACCTTGGCCAAGTCCAGTGTGAGAGGCCAGAGGACAGGAACCGATGCCTTACATGTTTGATCCAAACTGGCATTATTCCCACCCATCTATTTTGTCTTTCTCCACTAGGAAGTGATCTCTGTGAGGGTAGAGATTTTGACTTATTGTCACTCCCGTTCCTGGATTATTGCCTCGTCTATGGGAGGCACTTGATAAACTTGATATTCACTATTGCGTGAATGAATGGTTGATACTTTCTACAGCAGCATACAATTCCAGAAGAAAGGAATAACACTGTGGGAAACTTCCTGAGAGAAAGAGGGATATCTGAGAATTTTAATTCCAAGCCAAAAAATCTGTATTTACACATATGATAGACCACTCAATGAATCAAAAGCCATACATATATCTTAGGAGAAACAAATGAAAATTGAAGAAAAATCTGCTAGACCATGTGGAATTGATACAAACAAAAGTTGATTTACAAAGGTGAATAAAAGAGAAGTAATTCAGGAGTGCAGAAGCTATGGAAAAGAACTGGTAAGGATTATTGAATTGTTCTACGTAGATAACTAAAATTAAATAATCATAAGAATCAGGGCCACATAATACAATATAAAGGCCAATATGCTCTCAAAAGGTAAATGTATAATCAATGGATTCAAGAGATAGGAAGGGAAATTAGTGGGCTAATTCTGTTATCATTCATAGCATTTAAATGTAATGCATAAAGTATAATTTAAATTTTGCATATTTAAAAATAAAAACATTGCAACCAAACCTTCATAAGGTCTTCTCTGATTGCTTTTCTTAAATGTAGATAAATATAAGATTTCAGAATTCTTAAGATAATGAAGCCTTTGGGTAAAATTCAGCAACTCTTCTGATTTTACACTAATTTCATTTTTAAACTGGCTTGATAAAGTTATTTAATTTAAATAAAAATGCATTCCATTAAGATGACCTTTATTAATTTTATGTATGGTACCATTTCTGGCTAATCAATCTAATCTATCAGTTTTGTTAGCTTCTCGTCTGACTACCCTTCAGGCCATCTTTCCTTTTACCTTTTTAGAAGTATGGAGTCATATTTGAGAAGAGGCTCACTAAATGTTCTGAGGGAGGAGATTTGAGATGTTTTCTTGTCCTTTTTACTCTTTTGTATTTCTTGAAATGTCTTTATAATGACCATAAATCATTTGTTTAGCACATTTTCAGGACATTTTCTCTTCAAAAATTAAAAAAAAAAGAAGACATGTAAGGGAATGCAATATTAGGATAGAAACTTCAGCTGAAAATATGAAAATATAAGTGGTTTTACAATATAAAAATAGATTATTTAACACAAGCGATGCAAACTCAAGTATATTGCTTACCACTCATTTCCATAAAAATCGTGTTGGTGACTCACTCCAGTTTATCTTGGGTGCCCTGTCTATTTATCGTGCGTATCCTGACTAATATGACATGATTATTTTAGTATCAGTCTTTCAGAACTTAACCATTTTAGTGTTTGGCTGGCCTAGCTATTAATCACATACTTTTTTTTTTTTTTTTTTTTTTTGTATTTTGAACGCTCAGTTTTTCTGAAGCTTTGGAATATTTACATTTTTATTTGTAAAGGAAGAATGAAACTAAAAAACGTAAGTCAGATGTGTTGGGGTCTGAGCAGATACTGTCTCTCTGTCCTTTGACACACGGCTGGCCAGCAAGCCACCAGAGGGAGCTGTAGGCGACACGTGGCTGGAGCTGGCCCACCCAAGCCGACATGGACTGGCCTGAGGACCTGTGCTCTTTCAGTTCTGGCTGTGCCTTCTCTTTTGGTATAGAGTCAGCTCCTTCTTGGCCCTCAGTAGGCTGGGTAAAAATTTTACACATATCTGGTTCCACTTCATTTGCTATGGGATTTTTTTTTTTAAAGATTTTATTTATCTATTTATGAGACACAGAGAGAGAATGAGTTGGGGGTGGAGGGAGAAGCAGACTCCCGGCTCAGTGGGAACCCTGACAGGGACTCTATCCCAGGACCCCGAGATCATCACCTGAGCCGAAGGCAGACGCTTAACCAATGGAGTCACCCAGACTCCCCTGTTTTGTGATTCTAAGCTCTACTTAAAACCACAGATATATACTTATCTCCAAATCTATCAGGTTGTATGTAATACACATGTGTGGTTTTGTATGTTCAACTTCAATGAAGGGCAAAAAACACAAAAGAAAACAAAAACAAACAAACAAAAAACAAGCCTGAATGTCCTTTTACCAGACGATAGGGAATGAAAAACCCTCAGAGATTCCCAGGTACCAGGCTTCTCTGGGCTTCACTGTCATCCTGTGCATTTGATCTCAGCAGTTTCTCTGAGATTCTGTCCTTCTTTAAGTAGCCTTAGCCTGTCTGTGTTTTCAGAGTTGGTTGGCTTTGTTTGCGTCCTGCTGTAACTTACTGAGCAGATGCACACGCACCCTTTGCAAGAGAATCTCTTAATTTCCACAAAGAGAATCCATATTAAGAAGTAGAAATATTTTTCTAAAGACAATTAAGTCCATACAAGAAAAGAATCATTTTCTGTTCCTGACAAGAACTAATTTCCAACGATACTGACTCCCCAATTGTTATTAATTTTCTTAGTTATTTTTATAACCCAAATAATTTCCAGGATTAGGGTCTCATAAAATTTGTCTTGATTCGACCGTATTTCAAAAGATCAAGATTGACTGTTGTTTTTTTCATGTCAATTGTTAGCAATTACGGGACTTCAATTTCTACCTGCATCGCACAGAAACATGTTTGTACTACCACTAACACAACCACTATCTTTACACACATACACACACACGCATCATAGACAATGAAGTCCTCCGAAAGCAGGCAGCTGATCTAGTGAACAGAGAGCACTGTACTTCACACTTACACACGTAAAAATGTTTATTATTATGAGCTTATTTGGAAAGTATGGTCTGCTACTACTGAGAGATACAACTATGATAAAAAACAACAACAACAACAAAACAACAAAAGCAAACAAAAACAAAAACAAAAAACCCCACCAGATATTTCAATAAAAATACTCCGGACTTGGTTCATTCTCAAAAAGTCTAATAGTCCAAACTCAGTCTGATAGGGAAGTAATATTATGCCATTTGTGTATCAAGACTATTTACTTCTAATTCATGTCTTCAGGTGATAATGGTCGCAGAGACACACTTTATCCCCATCCAAAGATATTTTTCCAGGTCCCTGATGGCATGTTTACTAGGTGCTATAACTGAAATGAACACTTTATAATTGAATATTCTGAGCACAAAAATTTGTTACAATTCTAGGTGCAACTGACAGACAGACAGACAGAGTCATTTAGTGGATTCACTAGCATCTGAAGAAATTTAAGAATTGAGACATTGGCAAATATAACAATCAGGATTCTTTACATTCAATTTGTTATTGTAAAATATGAAAATAAAAAACAGCATCAAAATATAAGGAAAGTAAATCATTCGAGGACATATTAGGACGGATATCTTCCTGAAGTCACATTTCTTTTCCTTTTCCCTTGTAAGTTACTAACCCAGGCAAGGTGAACTTTGCAGCCAGGATGCAGGGTTCCTCAGAAAGGCAGTCAGCAAAGTGCTACAGTTGTTGATTGGTAGGGGGTTTTTGCTCTTCTTTTCTTCTGCCCCAGCAAAATCAGTTATGCAGTTGTCAATTTAGCATATAATCGCTCTCTCTGAAATCAATATTGGCTGACTGTATTAATGAGCTGAGCTATTGATAGATAGGCAGTGGGCCTATAACGGCTGTCACTTTTCAGGGCAACCTCAAATTCCAGTGCTTTATTGCGGCTATGATTTCCCCAGCTATTGATTTAGTCTTAGATAACTCTGTTTTTGGCAGAATCACTACATATTATTTTGATTTTGAGTATGACTAGATACTCAGTATTACCGAAAACCTATAATGTAGAACCCATTCGTAAGAGCCACACTGGGTCTGGGCCACAGTGGAAGATTCCAAAATGATTCCATTACTTAAAAGGGGATGGACTTGGGGCACCTGGGTGGCTCAGTGGATTAAAGCCTCTGCCTTCGGCTCAGGTCATGGTCCCAGGGTCCTGGGATCGAGCCCCGCATCGGGCTCTCTGCTCGGCAGGGAGCTTGCTTCCTCCTCTCTCTCTCTCTGCCTGCCTCTCTGCCTACTTGTGATCTCTATCTGTCAAATAAAATAAAAAAAAAAAAAAAGGGGATGGACAGTTGCTGGAGCTTTCAGAATGCTATCTACAGTTAATTGCAGCACGGGGCAACGAGCGAGTGGTAATAGTGCACGGGATGGTTTATGGGGGCCTATTAGATTCAGACATTCTCCGTTTGTTCACACAATTAGACCTCCACAAAACTCTATAAGCTTGGAATTTCTGGAAGTTTTAATGCTTGAATAAATTTACCTAAATCATGGTTGGTGGTGGAAGAGTTGGATTTGGAGTCAAATCCAGAGACCTTGCCTCAAACAGGGGTACTTGCAACTACACAATACATCTCTGACTCAATCCTGCCTCCCATGCTAACATTCTATTAACCACCATCATCACATCACTACCACTCTATTTGTGTAGACATGCCATGTCAGCACCCTGCAGAGGACACTTTGCATATGCTCTTTTAACAATCATACGAGACTCTACATACTTTTATCTTCTATTTTATCTCTATTCTATTTTAATCTTCTGCATGATTCCAGAGGGAATCATTAAGTAATGCTTGAGGGCCACATACCTAGTAAAAATCTGAACTAGGAGGGCTGCATTCTTAACTCAAATGTCATTTAGAAATACCTGATCATTTTGTATTAGTTTCCTTTTGCTGCTGTAACAAATTACTATGAATATAGCGGCGCAAAATGAGACAACCTTATTATCTTACATTTCCGGACCTCAGAAATCTAAAATGGGATGGTTGGGCTGCATCCCTACTGGAATCTTTAAGGGAGAATCCATTTTTCCCCCACATTTTCCAGCTCTTAGAGGCTAGCCACGTTCTTGTCTCATGGGCCCATATTATGCTGACTTCTGCTTCTGTTCTCATTTCCCTCTCTTGGCTCCTCCTGCCTTCCTCTTTCACTTATAAGGATCCTTGTGATCCCTGTCAATCCAGGTTATCTCCCCCTTTTCAAGGTCAGCTGACTAGTCATCTCAATTCTATCTGTAACTCTAATCCCTCTTGCCATGGAGCATGACATCCTCACAATTTTAGGGATTGGAATGTGGACATCTTTATGGGTAGCATTTTTCTGTGGCCCACAGCTTCCTGGTTACATTGAGATGCACTTGGTTTCATGATTAGTTCCAAATTGATGGAGCCAGGTTTCCTAGGGGTTGAGTTCCAGATTTACCACTTACTAACTGTGAGTCTCGGAGCATATTAGTGAACCTCCTTGGGCCTCAGTTTGCTCTTCAGTAGGAACCTAGATACCTCACGGACCTAGATACCTGTGAAAATCACCATGGTCTCAGAAAAGCGTGTTAATACATTTTTAAAACAGTACCTATAAAAACAGCTATAACCATGCTGCCAGCATAAGGAAGATTGTGGATGTTAGCAAAGTAACACTTGACAATCCCAATTCAGTAAAATGTAGATAAATACCAGCATTTTCCTCTCAGATTGATGAGGGATACAGTAGTGGAGTATTTATTAAAAAGAAAATTAATACCTGATACCTACAAAGTTCCATATAATTCTTAGGTAAAAATAAGGATAATTTCCTCTATTGATGGGATATAAATTAAGGGCATCAGAATTACACAAGCCACATAAATATTTGACTGTATGGGTATAATACGGTCACATATAAGGTTTACATAATGATTAAATTATGTATGACTTTTCAATTCCCACTTTAAGTCTAACAATAAAAAAAAATGCTTACCTACAAGAAGGAACTACAATTATTCAGTTTAGGAAGATATACAAGTTGTCAGGAAGGCCAGTAATTGTGGGATAACTGACAAGATTTTCTGCCTGAAGCAAAGCTTCTGTCCTGGTCATCAGGAATCATCCCCCCTGAGAGGAGAAAACAGCTCTAGGAGGTGATTCATTTAACTTCATATCCCCTAATAATAACCAAGTGACATTTTCATCCTCTCAGAAACAAGACACACTTCCCCCATCAGATAGAAGGAAGAAGGATGGATAGTGCATATAGGAGCCCCATATCATTTTCCTCACTGGCCCCCACTACAAATGCATACACATGTTCACACTCATCACGGAGCTTTATGAATGACAAAGGGAAGAAAGCAGGAAACTGGTGGGAGGGGGGAGATCAGGATTCCTGAGGAGACTATCTACTTCCCAAGTTCTCAGAAATTGAATGAGGAAGATAGCTTCACCTTCAATAAAGCAACGTATCATTGGGTCTGTTGGACACATTGTGCAACTGGACCCCTATTACCTTAGTTTCTTTTCTTCAGAACCGAAGGGACTTATTTGAGCTCTGTTGTGCATCAGATTTAATGGGTAGGTCTAAAATCCCATAGATGCCTGCCCCTTATCTCAAACCCACTTTCTAGATATCTGCTGTGAATGGCAAGCAGTATATAGTTTTATTTATTTAAATAGAAATACATAGTGTGATGATGGAGAGAAGAAGACGGGGTCAGAGTAAGCCTGGGCTCTGGGCCTGATTGTCACACTCTGACAGGGTGACCTGGGAGAGGACACATGATTCCAAATCTTGGAGCTCGAGCTTTCTGTATGTCTACAGGGTAAAGCAGTACCCAGCATGCAGATTTATGACAGTTTTAGAGTTCATCTTTGTAGAATGCCTATAACAGGCTCAGGGATATGAAGACAGAAAATGGGTTATCTACCATTACAAGGGTGAAAAAAGTTCTTAAGTTGAATATAGTCATTGACTAACCTTTAGCAATGATAACTGGCCCAGAGAGAGAGAAAGAGAGAGAGAGAGAAAGTCTGTAGTTAGACACAGTTAGACACGGAGATAAATAGATATCTATATCTATATCTATATCTATCTATCTATCTATATATATATATATAAAATTAAACATCAAATATTAAATACATGTTATAAGTCTAGTGAATATGATAATAGCTTCTAATGGGTAGGAGCTGGAGATTATTTTAAATAATATTCAATATATACAAGAAGACCAGAGGTGCTTTATCTTGCTTTTTATGGTGCCATAATTTTCCATATATATAGTAAACCCATAAAATGGTGTGCAAGATTTTTCTGAAAAAGAATCTAAGGCTTTTATCAAATTCTCAGTGATGCCTTGATCTGCTTAACAACTGCTAAGAACACTGGCCTAGAGCCCTTGATATGGCAAATGGAAAGCCACCTTAGAAATAAGTGTGGGAGAACATTCAGAGGTAGATCAGGTCTCGAGTTAAAATTAACCTTTGAATAAAATTCCAGAATCACAGAAGATTAAAGCTGCAAGGAACCAGTGAGGCAGCAAACGTTTTTATTGGGCAGACAATGCATCAAAGTCCAAAGGCTAAAGTGACTGATCTAAGTGGACTGCTCATAGTTACCATAGTTGTCTTTGGAGTTCAAGTTGTCAAAAACCTGGTCTCCAAGTTTTCCCTCTGTAACTTACTTCTTGTTTGTGTATATCTCCAAAGACGGACCTAGATACCTGTGAAAATCACCATGGTCTCGGAAAAGCGTGTTAATACATTTTTAAAACAGTACCTATAAAAACAGCTATAACCATGCTGCCAGCATAAGGAAGATTGTGGATGTTAGCAAAGTAACACTTGACAATCCCAAGTGCCAACTACTGCTAATTTCATTTACTGTAGTACTGTAAATGATGTGGGTATTTGGCAGGCATCAACTTAATACCATCTGGCCTGAGAAATTTATGATTCATTCACACAACTAGACATTTAAAAAGTTTTATTTTGTTTTTTGGTTGGAGAATGCACTTGATTGCTGGTTTGGAGGATAGTCACTTGAAGCTTTTCAAATTGAATCTTCATTTTCATATACAGTAACTAGATATTTTCTCTAGGAGTATATGTGACTATCATAATCTTTAATAAGCATTAGTATTTGCAATAGGGATAAATTACACAAATATTAATCTGTTGTCTTTTCCTCTTATTTTTCCATATCATGTTTTTATGCAGCCCTCCACACTGGCTAAGCCATAGTCACAGGGAATGGAGAGACTCATTCCACTGGGGCCAGAGATGCCATTTATGGACACTGAGTCTCGATGCTGACTAGCCTTTTAAATATGAGAACAGTTTGAAAAGCCAGACTTTTGGGGCAGAGAGGAATTTCTCAACAGTGAAGTTTTCCCTCTAGAAGTAAATCTGGAGGTTTAGATTACAGAGTGTGAATATAGGTGAAAATGCAGGTGAAAATATAGGAAGTGGAAGGTCATTCATTCCAATCTGAAATGAGTAGAACTAAGGAACTAAAAGACGTAGAACCAAGGAGCCATGAGATCACATAAGCTCTTACCCACTGACCCAGACACCATATTGGAAGGGAGTACATGCTGTACCAGGTGGATGAAGACCTGGACATTTATACAATCTAAATTAAATATCTAAAAATATTTAGCATTTATATACCTACAATTATTGGATAAGAACAAGATTACTAGGTTAGACTTAATCTAAATAGACAGAGGTAGGGATGGGTGGTACATAGAAGGTATATATGACCTGGGGGAGATAGAAAGATAATGAGGATGATTAAATTGTAGAATGAAAAATAATACTCCTTGTTTTCATACAACTAAGAATAGCACAAGTAAATATTCAAAACCACAAAATAGCTACTATTTATTGAGAATTTATTAAAAAGGATGCTCTGTACTATGTATCTTCTATAAATTATTTCATTTGATTGTTATAACTCAATGAGATTATTATCATGTATTAAAACAAAATTGACTTCCAATAATTTTTTTAAAGCTCAGGAGAATTTAAGTAGAATATACCCTAGGTAAAAAATGTGACAATTGTCTTTAGTGGTCTCCCATTTGTGACCACTAGTCCTTGATTTTGACCTCACTGTGACAGGTGAGCAAAAGTTATCCCCAGATTGGCCAGAGGTGTCAGGTGCCTTTCCTTTCTTTTTATTCCGACTGACATTAAATGCTTCTATCTTTAATCACTGTCCCTGAGAATGCTTTTAGTTTTGAAAGATAAAATTTTAAAAAATACACCAGATAACATATTTCTTTTATCATAGTTTGTTTTTTTTTTTTTTTTCCCCTGAATGAATCATTCAAAAGGATTGGACACAAGGGTGGGAATTCCAGGCATTAAGTCAGCATAGGAAGAAACGTTTTCACATGAGGGATTTTTTGGCACACTTCAAAATACTCCAAGTCGGTTTTGTCTGCCTGGCTACTTGTATTTTAACTCTAGATTAGTTCATATTACACAGAATTAGGGATGAAGTTCATGATGCAATGGGGAAGTCAACTTTATTGCTAGAGATTGCTTAGACAAAAGCTCTATAAAATGCTCAATGCAAATTACCTGTTTATCAGAGATTCTATGTATGCTCAATTATTTTTAGAACAGAACAGTTCTTTTTAATCTCTTAGTATTTAATCTTTTGTGAAGCAATTTTTAAGATTATTATTTTGTCCATTTGGCTGTACTACATGTGTGAGAAAATGCTAGTTCTTCTTAAAAGGTGATCAAAGTTTTCCGAGGGATGAAATAATCTTACAGTGGTACGATCCAAATTGAGAACAAAGGAGGGCATCATAAATCAGTAAGAAGTCCTAAAGTTTGATCTTTAGTTGAAGGAGAAAACTATGTATGCAAGAACAATTTGTGAAATGTACGTTTACAAGGACATATAGCTATGCATATGTTTTGGTAGCTTCTTCTTTACTCTTTTGGTTAAGGAAGGATACCTTCCCTAGGGTTAGAGGGATGACTGAACACATGACAATGACCCTGAGCAGCTGAGATTGACAACAATTTATTGGTCACATATACTCACAACCTGGAAGAGGAGGCATCACATGGCAGGTAAGGTCACACAGAGACTCTACTCAGGCACAAGGTGAGCCATCAGGAGCTGTGGGAGGCAAGCTTGGTAGTAACAGGAAGGTGAGGTGCCCCCTGGTGTGCTGTGATTAGCTTATTTGATCAATTGTCTGGGCTGGCCTGGAAGTGAACCTACTACTTAATGGTAAGTAGGCACTGTGATTGGTCTTCATCATGAAGGTTGGCTGAGGACCTTACCCATGGGAGTAGAGAGAGCAGTGGAAGGGGTGGTCAGGCCATTGAAGGCTTTCCCAGTTTTCTCCCCTGATGTCAAAGCACACGTAATATTAGGCCTTAATTTTAACCCTTATATCACAGGATAGTATAGGTATACACAACCACACACACAGGCTTGGCTACCTAATCTCATGGCTTTGCTTATTTTCTCTATTTCCACTGATGGCTACCAAAATCACACCAAAATTTTTAAATCAGTTGCAAAATAATTATTATGGGTATCACTAAATCATAGAAAACACTTATTTCATGTTACTCTAACTTTATACATTTTGTTGTCCCGTATGCATTTAGTTATGACTTATACGAAGAGAGTGTGAAGTGTCAGAAAAAATATCTTATTGTTTAATTTCATAATTTGACATATTTTGTAGTAAAAGTTTGAGGAATGTCTCAATGAGGCTATAACTGGATCACGTGATTTTGTATTTATAACATTCTTCTATTCTCAAAAGAACTTTTTTGGAAGATGTGCCCAAATGCTGCTTACACATTTAGCTTCTGATGTACAACAAATGTAACAGGTCCTTTTTTCCAGCAGAAGGCATAGATCTAGAGCGAGTACAAGGTCAAGTCTAGCCGTACAAAACAAGTGATTTCAACAGGCCTGTGGAAACTTGGACAAGAAGCGAATTGGGATCAGCCTCTTGGTCTCTTCTAGGAAGCATCAAGTCAGAAGAACAGTGGACTCCATACTCAGCTTACAAAATTGAAAAAAAAAAAAATCTCGGTCACCAAATCACTGGCAGCAGGTACAGTGTTAAAGAACTGTTTCTGAAATAAGATAAAATGATTTTGAATCTTGAGACATGGGTTTTGAGACACAGGAAGGAGGTTAGAGTAGGCACCCAGAGGGTCTTTCTTAACTATAGCTATAAGGAAGCCTAAAATATTCCATTCCTCTCCAGCCTACAGAAAGTTCTATGAAGAATGCTTCTTCATAATTATACAGAAGATGAAGATTGCATGTGTGTGTGTGTGTGTGTGTTTAAAAAAAAAAAAAAAGCAGTAGAGTCTAGCCGTTCTCTTCAGCTGTAGCCCTGTCATGGAGACTTAGGTCCTGGTGATGACATCTAAGGGAATGTGCATAGCTGCAACCCTAATTAATGGCCATCCTATTTAATTTACCCTACAGCACTGAGGTAGAAACCTGATTAAAAAGAGTGCCCTGAAGGCTACAGTGTTGGTTCACTATTGGGCCAGGAAAGAACACTTCAAAAGTACAACTCTAGATGGAAATTTGTGGAAACTTTTCTAGTTTCTCATAATTGAAATATGGAAATTGCACAGTGGATGGAGGAGCAGCATCTCACTACTGAGGGCAGGAGCATTTCAATGAGAAAGCGGCACTCAAATCTAGACCAGGGGCGTCACTGTGTCATCCTGACCTGCCAACATTTGACTACTTTACTTTGCAAGGTATGTGGCTCCCGATAATACATATAGGTCAAGTGCACAAAAATATCTCCTAACACAAACCTCTTAGAACAATCTCCTTTTGAACAAATTTTATTGTAAGAAACTTCCATACAGATGAGGAGAGTGAAGTGTCTGTGAATTTTGCTTGACATTATTTCCTAAGGCTTCCTCAGAAACCCAAGGTTGAACATGACTCTTCAGAAGACTATCCTCTCCTTAGCCAGCTAGCTAGCTAGCTAACTAACTAACTAACTAACTAATGAAAAAAGGAACATTTGAGCACCAAGGAGAATATAAACTGGGCAAGTGGACTGAAATCAAGATGATATTTTAATAGGAGTTGGCAATGGGAGGAGAGAAAAACCACTGGACAGCTTAGGATAGAGACGTACATTTACTGAGTTTGGTAGGTTACATGGATATCAAAATATTGGGCTTTTATTCATTCATTATTCTTTCAACAACACTTTTTTTTTTAAAGATTTTATTTATTTTACAGAGAGAGTAGGCAGAGAGGCAGGCAGAGAGAGAGGAGGAAGCGGGCTCCTGCTGAGAGAGAGCCTGATGTGGGGCTTGATCCCAGAACCCTGGGATCATGACCCGAGCCTCAGGCAGAGGCTTTAACCCACTGAGCCACCCAGGCGCCCCTCAACAACACCTTTTTATGTCCTTATTAGGCCAATAGGTTTGTTACTAATGTTTAAAAATATCTTTTCACTGAAAATGTGATTTATACATTTCTTGATTATGGTGATGGTGTCATGGATGTATGCATATGTTGGAATTCATCAAATTGTATGCAATAAATACTGCATTTTTTTGTATATCAAGTAACCTCAGTAATGCTATAAAAATAGACTCCATGCATTTTGAAAAAGGGAAGATTTATTCTGAAATAGTTATTCTATTGTCTTTTCACACACTTAGGGAAATACTTAGATTAAGATTAACTTAATTTGATATTTTGAAATAAAGGCTGAAAGAAAATATATACCCATGTGTGAGCAAATGAAAGATTGACAGGTTCACATACGCTCAAAGACTTACTTTGGAAGACAATGAAAACTATGTCTTTTGGTGATGAATGATAGGAATGATATCTATCTTGCTTACCCTAGGAGAAGGCAATAATGAGACTTTAAATGAAATTGTTTATGTTAAAAGTGTTTTGAAAATTACAAATGGTAATATACATGAAATACCTTATTATTATTAAAAATGGAATGATGGCATTTTAAAATCTTATCTATGCTTCTATTTTCTTGACTATGGTTTCTATTGTTTTTCAGTCTTGCCCCTGAAACCACAACAAAGTTAGATCAGGAAGAAAAATAAAGCAATGATCATGGAGAAAAATGGCAAAAGATAAAGGAGAGTAGAAGGAAGAGATAAGGATGGTATAATACAACCTATTCTGTGGGATGTGGGAATTACACAGGGAACATTTCCGTTTTAAAGAAATCACTTCTAAAAGTTGCTAGTGTAAATCATTTGAAGGTGACACTAGCTGAGAGCAGTCAGTACGCGTGCAAAGAAACATATTCTATTGTGTTTTATAAGGCCAGTGATACGTACAACACTGTATTTAGGGGATGTTCATGAGTCGGAAATCCACTTTTAACCTTCAGTGTTGAGAGGTTGTCCTGTCCTTCGTTACTCGTAACCTTGTATTGGAAGCACATGAAATGTATTTAATCTGGCTTCCAGGGTATGGCACGGGCTCCTTCTCTCCCTACCTTGATTCCTTCTTTGTTGCAGTGAGCTTTAAAAGTTCTTTGAAGCATCTGGCATCTAAATGCTACAGCTCTTGATTCTCATGTGATTTCCTTTGTCTCTCTCTCTCTCTCACACACACACATTGTTGCTACAGTTTATGTACCATCCTCCAAATAGTGTCCTTTACATTTGTGAGATACGTAGTAACTAACATAACTTTTCACAATTCACTATGAATTTTAGGGGTTACTTATCAATGAGGAGAAGGGTTGATGCTGACTTTTATTTCTGGAAGTAATTATGTTCTTTTGGACCCCTGAAAATCATCATTCATTCATTTGCTCATTAATCTAGTTGTTGAAATCTTCCTGTAAATCGAGAATTGTTCTATGTGCTGAGCATGAGAAATGGAGTTCACGCTATTGGTGGAGTTGATGTTCCTAATGGGGGAGAGGCAGGAAATAGACAAATAAGCAAATACAAAACTATGAACTTCCCTTTAGTGACAGATGAAAAAATGAGGCAAAATAAGTTACTAGATGGTGAGGGAGTAGAGACAGGAGTTGCCATTTAAATTATGAAGTTATGGGAATCTTTTTGAGCAGAAACCTAAATGATTCAAAATTGCAAACGATCTCAAACTGATTGAGAGGTGTTTCAGGTAGATGGCATAACAGCTAAAGTTTGTGTCCAAAAGACCAAGCTAATTTTTTTTTAATTAGGTAAAGATTTTTATTTCTAACTTAACCATGCTGCATGTATACATACAATATCAATATATACAACTTGAACAAATACAATTTATACATAAAATGCAATGAAGGTGTGGCTTTTGAAATTAATGCAACAAACTCATTATAAGATTTACAAGTTTGGCCAGTATACAGTATTATAGTAATCCTACTGAAGTTATTAATGATTTAAATTAATCAAACTACAGTATAAGTTGAAAGGCACTAGGAAGATCTATGTTTTCTAGTAGCATTTTAAGAACAAAGAATCACTAAAAAGAAAAACAAATGTATACATTAAGAGCTGGGCAGACACTGGCGTGCTTAAATGTAAACTCTACCCATTCCTTAATTCACAGCTCTGTAAGAAAGAGAGGGATTTCCCTTAATATAAGAGCTAAAGGGAAAGATATTTTTAAAAGACTGAAAACAACAACAACCCAAAATCCATAATCATAACTTTTAAAAACATGTTACAGATAAAGCAGCACTGCCTCCCTCCCCCAAGGTAATCTTAAATTTCTTGCTGCAAAAAAGGTCCCCTTTTTCCAGAAAAAAGAAGACCTACTTTGGCAAATGGACTCTACTTGCCAGACAAACACAAGATGCAAGCACCACCCCCATACCTTGATTATGAGGGACAGAAAATAGGGCACAGTGGTAAGGGGTGAGGTCAGAGAAGTACGTGGAGTCATGTCTTCTGGAACATGACACCCGAGGTTAAGGAAATCCAGTTTCATTCTGTGTGAACACATCGGACCATACAAGCAGGGACGTGGTGTACTATGAGTTACGTTTTTTAAAAGTGTGGTTGGCCCACATATGCTAAAGTGGCAGGGTATACCGTGGTGGGAGGGGAAGTGGGAAGATGTGAGTTGGGACTGGCACGGTGGCAGTACGGGAGTTTTGAGGGAGTGCTGACTGATCAGCATGGGATGGGAGAGAAATATAAGACTGACACCCAGAGCTAGGTCCTTGGCATATGGGAGGCTGAGGAGGCCAAGCAGAAGGCTACTGGGAGAGTGTGTTCCGAGACTGTTATGTTTAGGATTCAGTTGCAAATAACAGAAAACATTCCGGGTCGTTTATCAGTGAGGGATTTCAGAATTGGTATTTGGCAACTGACAAAAGCTTTAGAAGAGCTTAAAGATCAACTGTTATGCTGGCCTTTATAGGAAAAGGCCCAGAATAGAATCACATGGTCTCTGCCCTGCTGAGGAAGCTCCCACCCTGCTACAGAAAACCATGTGGTCTCATGCCTGTAGACGCTTCATGTAAGTCCATCCCCAATCTAAGCATCGTGCAAGTACGTGCATCTGGCAGACCCTAAGTTATACCAGGAAACCCGACTGTAAGGACCTCTTGAGGTCCTTAGGGAACTAACTCCGAAGTTAGTTCTGAATTCTTCAGAATTCAACACAGTATACTAGAAAAGAATTCCAATGGCTATAGACCAAGCCAATCCACAATGGGGTGGAGGTACTGAGCAATGTGTTTTAGATTAATTGAAAGTAAGCTGCCCATTTGACATACTTGGGAGGTCATAAGCAGTAGATGGTGAGATATGGAAGCTGGAAACTCCTGGAAGAAATCATGAACCAGAATAAAAGGCATCCTCATATCTGGAGGTGGGCATGTACAAGGGGCACTTACTGAGGTTTATCTAGGGAATGGATACAGACAGATGAGAGAATAAAGTTACATGTCCTTCACATGAGGTCATGAGAAGGAGCGGGAGGAGAGAGAGGTCAGGAGAGAGAGGTAAATGGGTTAATAGGAAAACCTGAAGATAGTGTCCTGCCAAACAGACAGAGAAATGATTCTAAGGAGGCATGACCAATCATAAACATTTTTGGATGTGTTATACTCTATTGACAAAGACTTACACAAAGGCTTTGGCTAGGCATGTAGGATTTCATCGGAATGGCAGAGACAAGAGTCAGAGGAGATGAAGTACAAAATGTGAAGGGAGGAAGCAGCATCTTTGGGAATCTCACTATCTGTATTTGAGGTTGGACAAACCTTCAGAAATGCTCTGATAGCTGGATGGGGGACAAAGGACCAAAGGGAATACTTAAAAAAAAAAAAAGAACAATATTACACAATAGTAGTTTGTTGATGGAAATAATGAGTTGAAACCTTGAGATTTCAGTCATCTCTTCATTGTGTTTCTCATTCTTCTCTGAGTATAATGTGTTCAGTCTATGCTGTTATTTGGTGCCTCGACTCAAAATAGGTCTGGGACATGAAAATAACTCATCTTTACACATGCGTGTATTTTATTGTTTATGCAGCTAATGGGCTCTAACTACATAAATTTTTTTTTTGTTTTTTAAAGTAAATTTCCTAATTTGAATTATGACATTTCAACTAATGAGGCAAGATCTCTTTATCTGAACAATGAAGAGTCAATTATTTCAGAGGAAAATGAATTATCACTAAAAGGGGAAACAATATAGAAAATATCTCTTTACAATGTTTATTTTCTTTTTTTTCTTGGTATGACAGTATTGATTATAGTTTAAAACAAAAGAAATCATATGATAGGGAAATAATAAGTTTCAGTTATGTTTTTCTCTATATAATTTGTTATCTTTTATTTCTTTAAGATTGTATTTATTTATTTGACACAGAGAGAGAAGCACAAGTAGGCAGAGTGGCAGGCAGAGGGAGAGGGAGAATCAGTCTCTCCGCCGAGTAGAGAGCCCGATGAGATCATGACCTGGGCCAAAGGCAGATGTTTAACGCTTAATCAACTGAGCCACCCAGGTGCCCTGTAATTTGTAATTTGTAACTTTATTTTCAGATTGGCCTGCCCAGGACTCAGGTTCACTTTGTTGTTGTGTCCAGTCATGACAAACGTTTTAAGTTCTGTCTCAAACCTGGATTTGAATCTGATGAATGCACTTTCAGTTTTTGACATTTGTGATTTTGGGGAAATTATGCAGCTTCTCTGATCTTTATTTGTCTAGCACTGGAGCTGATAATGTCTGTTTCACAGCACTGCTGTTAGAACCAATGAGAACTGATATGAAAAGGTTCGTGGTGATGGAAGGAGGGAGGAGGAAGCAGGCAACATGGCGCCGTGCACCAGTGGGAATTCTGGGGCTGAACATGCAGTCATTTGAAACCTAACTCTGTCTTAGAATGAGCGTGTGATCTGTAAGCTACAGTTTCTTTAAGTGCGAGCTTCACTGGGATCTTGTGAGGGGAACATAAGATAACAGATGTCAAACTCCTTGTGTAAAGTAGTACAACGAATGGTTTACTTTTCTAATTTTCCAATGATGGCACTTGAATGATGTTGCACAACAAACTTGTAATAGTTTGGTTTCTAGAAATACAAAGGTTCTTCTTATGGTTAAAGAGGGTAATGGGGAGAGGGGAGTTCTCTATAAATTCCCTACCAGTATGTGTCCAAACATCCCCTGCTACGTCATACATTAATTCCCCATATATTCTTTCTCATTAGATTGATTGATTGCCTTTCCCAGACTCCCACTGTCCCCCTCCCATTCCCACAACAAGCTCCCTTAATTATTTTTATTGTTGAGATGATTTATAAGAAAATGTGAGAGTCAACAATAGTGAGAAAAGCCAATATCGATAAGAACTTACTGTGTTTCAGGCAGTGATGGAAAGTAATAGAAATAATGATTTTTATCTCATGCTACTGTAGAATTCTTCTACTGCCCAAAGTAGCACATTGTAGGGTCATCCCTCTTGGCATCTAGACTCCTAGGATGTTGAACTGGAGGGAAAATTCCACTGAGTGGCTCTCAGGCCATGAGCAGCTCATTGCCTTACCAAGTAAAAGTTGCACCAGGTAAAGTTATGCAGACAAAGGAGACTATTTCCCTATAGCAATAGGGGAAAGAGATTTAACTCAATAATTTGGGGAATTTTCAAGTCTGGGGTAGGGTCAATCACAGACCACCTGTTTTCTAATTGACCTTACTGAAGAAAAATATGCTTTCTTGAATCTTTAAACAGGAGGCATTTTTAAAACTTGGGCCAAGACACCCACTGAAGTTAGTCTCCTACCCTCCCACGGAGGTTGGAGACAGAGGTTCCATGTCCCTGAGATGTTTCCATATCAGAGAGGGTTCCCAGGTCCTTGAGAAAGACATTCCCTGTGTTGCAAAATTGTTAAGTTACTTTTAAGGAGATATGTATATTTTATTGGGACAGAGATAATTTGCAATTATAAAATGCAATTACATTTCTAAAGCAAAAACTAGGAAAAAGGGGGTAAAGGATCTTTAGAAGAAAGAAGGCTGTCTAAGTTGCATCCAAGCAGTAAACCTCTCCAGCTCAGCCTTGTAGACTCAACTAATAGAAACCAGTAAGGGCCTTTGATAATGAATAACGTGGCATGGACAATCTAACAGCTTGTACTGTAAGACAATTGAGAGAGCTTATCGCTCAGTTTTGCCACAAATACACATCTCCTGCAATACCTCCCTAACCCATGTTAGTGTCAATACCAACTTTAGGGGCGATTGGAAGAAGATGTCACACTAAGCCATGATATTAATCCAGTAAGTCTGTTAGGTAAGTACAGTCTTCAGCATAAATACCTGCTTTCCAAGTTTATCTAAACACCCCAAATGTTAGAAGGGACTGTTGCAGGACATAAACACAACCCTGACCCCCTGAGAACTGTGTGAAACTGCTGAAGGCCAGGGCAGTCCCAGCATTCTGTACACATTGTCACCCACATGCAGTCTGCTCTGGTGCTCTTAGATATTGATCTTTGGGATGAGGGAGGCCATGTTTTGTGCATCTGAAGCTCCCAGTGCAGTGCTGGGTGTCAGAGCTTGTGCAGAGTGGAGAGAGCCCTGCATGAACTGAATTGTAGCCCCTCCCCTCCAAACCTCCGATTTCCCATGCTGAAACCCTGCCCTTCAGTGTGACTGTATTTGGAGATATAGCCTTTAAAGAGGCAAGTAAAGTGAAATGAAGTCATAAAGGTGAGGACTTGAGCCAACATGGTCGGTATTTTTATGAAAAGAACAGACAGCAGGGATGTGCAGGCACCGAGAACAGGCCATGTGAGGACAGAAGGTGCTCGTCTGTGGGGCGCCCGGGTGGCTCAGTCGGTCAAACATCTGCCTTTTGATTTCGGCTCAGGTCCTGACCTCAGGGTCATGAGATGTATTTCCACACTGGGCTCCACACTGGGCATGGAGGCTGCTTGAGATTCTTTCTCTCTGTCCCTCTGCTCCTCCCTGCCCCCCACCCCCACGCTCATGCTTGTTCTCTCTGTAAGTACATAAATGAAACATGTCCAACTGCAAACCAAGGAGTGAGGCCTCAGGAGAAACCAACCAACCCCGCCGACATATTGATATTTGACTTCCAGCCCCCAGAACGGTGATAAATCAGTTTCTGTTGTTTAAGCGCACCCCACCCCCCGCCCCAGCCCCGGTCTGACAAGGTCTGTTATGACAGCCCTAGTAGAAAAACACTCAACCACCTTTGTTGTTCGGGCTTGGGTTCCAGTATTGGTTCTGCCTTCCAGTCCTCATCGGCAGTAACGAATTTGACCTCTCTGCCCTTCGACTTCCTGTTGTGTGAAACAGTAGTGTTTCCTCTCATGTATGGGTGTGGTGAAGATGAAGTCAAATATTATAGTATGTGCTGGCCAATAGTAAGTGCTCTGTATACTGGGATTGTTAAATTCATCAAAACTGTTTTGCCAAATGAAGGAGAGCAAGAACATGATCAAGAATTAAAAAAAAAAAAAATATATATATATATATATATATATATATATATATATATATATATATGTAGTTGTTGTTGTTTGTTTCTTTCTTTGTTCCCTTGTTTCCTCCCTGGTAAATGTACTTTTATTATTATTCCACTTAAATTTTTTTTCTTGTTTGAGAATTTCTATCTAGAAGTTTGGTTTACCCCCTTTCAAAAATTATGAAGTAAATTACAAACGGGTACCTGCACCCACAACGCACTCTTAGTGTTCATCTGGGGGAGGAAAATGCTGGGCTCAAGTGACGGTGACCCGGATATGCATTCTGGCAGCTCGTAAAGACCAGGACCACAAATTGACTCAGGTACCATTTCCGTTTTAATGGTCGTTGGATAATTCAGATCACAGACTGATAAATTCAACTGCATGATTGTTGACCTCACAATAGATGACTTGACCAGTTGGTAGTTGATGTTTTATGCATGTTGATGTCAGGTGATTTTTTAAAAATTAGGGCTAAAATTGCTTGGAATTACCCATCATTTACATCTGAGCCTTTTTAAAGTTTCCAATTTTTGAAGTGATTTCAGAGAATGGATATGGAATTACAGTCGGGTGGTTTATTTGTTGTCAATTAACTCGAAGCAGGTTATGTTTTCTATTTATGGGTGAGCATGTATAACTGGGTTATATATGCAAGCTGTTGTTTAATTTACCTGATAAAGGGCTGCTCAGAATTCTCCTCACTGAGGCTGTTTGAAAAATGTGATTCAAAATTAATTTATTAGTTAAAAGTCCTAGTAACTCAAAACAAAATATAATTTTGCATGATGATATTCTAGTCAGCTCTAACCATGGGAGATCAGATAAAAGAACAAGTGATAAGTGTGGGCTTAGTAGCATCACAGACATTTAATCATTCAATCCTTCTGTGATCTGGGACTGTGGAAGGCATCAGAATATAGATAAATATAAATTGAACTATTAAAAAAGTATTAAATGTGTTTCATTGTATTAAATCCTCCTTTTGGGGGCACTGGGGTGGCTCTGTCTATTAGGCATCAGTCCTCAGCTCAGGTCATGATCCCAGAGTCCTGGGTTCAAGCCCCACATCAGGCCCCCTGCTCAGCGGGGAGGCTCCTTCTTCCTCTCCCTCCGCCTCTGTTTGTGCTCTCTCCCTCTCTCTCTCACTCACTCTCTCCCTCAAATAAATAAATAAAATCTTTTAAAAAATTAAAAAAAACTAAATCCTTCTTTGGGGGTCTAATTTTCTTAGTAGTATTTGTGCTTATTGAAAAATTTTCTGTTGACAATTTACCTTTAATTAAAGAATAAACACAAACAGCAAAAAGAATGAGGGGATGATTATCTGTAGGGTTGCTAATAATCCAGGGTTATTCTGGGCTCTGTTGATGTGAAGAAAGACACAGGCTCTTACTGAAGTGAAGAGTTTGATTCCCTCTCACCTGAGTGACAGGTAGTGAGACCAAGGAATTCTTCGCAATTTTCAGAATACAGGCCCACCTGAACATGGTAATGTGTCTTATTTTATACCTTACACTTACATATTTTAATTTTTCTTTTAAAGTAAATCCGTTCATTTGCAAGTGTATCTAGGTATCATAGGACAGAGATAAAACCACTTCCTTGTCTGAAAAGGAATGTTTAAACCAAGTCAATGCTCAAAGTTTTGCCCTCCTATACCCTCTGCTCACTTTAGGAATTGTGACTCTAGGATTGTTCTCATTGTGATAAAATAATACTGTATGTATTATTTTGTACATTATGTATGTATGGTACATTATATAGTTTTGTACATTATATCATCACATTATTATATATTATTACATTATTATATTATTACATTATTTAATGTACATTAAATATGGTACGTTATATTATTTTGTATATTATGTATGTATGGTACATTATATAATGATGTCATCAACAGTAGGATATTAATATTATTTGGTCATATGTCACCACTAACGCAAAGACAAAAGCTTCATGTTAGTAAACTTGAAGAAGTAAGTAAAGTAAGTAAAAGGGATCGGTGCTAATTAGAAGTGTTGTATTTCTACCTTGAGATCATGTGGATATGGTACACATTGATTTCATAGGTTTGCTTTAGATAGAACAACAAGCTTTCATAGAAGCTTTTCACTGACATACTGTGTTCTCAAAATCAATGTGGCACTGACCAAGTTTACTTGGGGAAAAGCTGCATAAGCTTTTTTTTTTTTTTTTTTAATGTTTCCAACAAGGAAAAATTGAAGAGCAGGGGGCTATGATGTAAGGCATTATATTCTACTCTTCTATGAAGAGATATAAAACCCTTTCAAATATCCCTGCTTGATAATAGACCTTGAGTGTTTGCTACAAAGCTAATTATTTCTAGTTGGCCTCTTCCAGCTGTTATGGAAAATTGTAAGTCTCCCAGGCTTTCCCATTATAATATTTTGAGGTAAGATAAATAATGTCACTTAAATAATATCATATATTATCCAAATAATGTCTCCATTTGGTAGTACTTGATTTCATTTGATTTATTCATTCATTTTCATGAAAATTCATTCATTTTCAATGAGTACATTGATTTCAGCTTGCTGCCATCCTTTTTTATTTTTTTTTAATTAATGTATAATTGACATAACATTAAGCTTGGTGCCATTTTAAGGACTTATTCATAATGATATTTTCCCTTCTACACATAATACTTTCTTAAGAAATACTGATGTCATTATATCCGTACAGAGAGCATGTTCATTAAAACAAAATTATAGGGATAAGAAATGAAAAAAAAGGAGGGGTCTGATTTTTGAAAATTAATTTTCAAGTGAAGTTATAATGCCAATTATTATTATTTCTTCTAGATGAAACTTTGCCAAAGTAATGGAAAGATGTGCCTCCTGTGACCCTCTGCTACTCACCAAATTATAGGAACAACTTCCTTGGAAAAGCCACCATATTGTGGGCTGATAAAGTTGTCAAATGTTTTTATTGTGAGCTATTTTTATTTATTTATTTTTAAACATTTTTTAAAAATTTTAATTATTTATTTGACAGAGAGAGACAGATCACAAGTAGGCAGAGAGGCAGGCAGAGAGAGAGAAGGAAGCAGGCTCCCCGCTGAGCAGAGAGCCCGATGCGGAGCTCGATCCCAGGACCCTGAGATCATGACCTGAGCCGAAGGCAGAGGCTTAACCCACTGAGCCACTCAAGCAGCCCTGTGACGTATTTTTAAAAAACCCAAACACTCCCTTATGGAACTGTTGAATTTTCCAGGATATTTCTCAGAGTGATGTGTGTAATATTCCAATAACCAACAGTCTTGTTTTTTGGAAATAAGAACAGATTCTTTAAGAACAAGGAAGTGAGCAATTCCTATTTATTAGATCAGATTAAAAATTTTCAAATTCTGAAAAACAGTTTGTTTTCGATGTATTATTGTAGCCACAGTCATTTATATATGGAAAACAGTACGGAGGTTCCTCCAAAAGTTGAAAATAGAGCTACCCTATAACCCAGAAATTGCACTACTGGGTATTTATCCCAAAGATACAAATGGAGTGATCTGAAGGGGCACCTGCACCCCAGTGTTTACAGCAGCAATGTCTGCAACAGCTGAACTATGGAAAGAGCCTAGATGTCCATCGACAAATGAGTGGATAAAGAAGATGTGAGATACATATATATATATATCTATATCTATATATATATATATAATGCAGCTATCAAAAAATGAAATCATGTCATTTGCAAAGATGTGGATGGAACTAGAAGGTATTATTATGCTAAGCAAAAATGTCCATCAGAGAAACACAATTTTCATATGATCCCATTGGTATGTGGAATTTAAGAAGCAAGGCAGAGGATCATAAGGGAAGAGAGGAAAAAAATGAAACAAGATGAAACCAGAGAGGGAGACAAACCATAAGAGACTTTTACTCTCTTGCTGGAATGGAGTGGGTTCAGGGGATGGAGTGGCTGGATGATGGAGATTGGGGAGGGTATGTGTTGTGGGGAGTGCTGTGTATTATGTAAGACTGGTGAATCACAGACCTGTACCCCTGAAACAAGTAATACATTATGTGTTAATAAAAACAAACAAACAAATAAGAATCTACAGGAAAAAAGAAAAAGAAAAAACAGTTGGGGAAAAGCTTACAGGTGAGACAAAATCCACTGTATGATTAAACCTAATAACCATCATACATGGTAGAGTGAATTTTGTCTCATTTTGTGTTTGTATTTTAAAATTTGTTTAATCTAAAAAAAATAATAATGAAATAAAACAAAACCCATTTAATCTGACCTGGTGACTGGAAGACAGCCTTCCGCATCCCAGTAGCGTGGGTGCAAGCGTCTTACATGGTTCATCTCCAGGGGATGAAATTATGGGTGACTTTTATGTTTTTTTTTCTTATCTTAATTTTGTACTTTATCTTCACAAATATGTAAAATATATAAAATAAGTAAAAGTTTGTGAATGCTTTCAAAAATAAATAAGACACAAACCATTTAAAAACTTCAGTAACAAAGGTCTATTTGTGATATTAAGCTTTTAGCTGGACTTCACCATGAGAAGTAGGAAATTAAAACTTTGTTTGGCCTTTGTCTCTTGGAGATATACCTGTATCGCTTCAGAACACACTAGATACACGGGTACTAACATCTCTATTTTTTCAATTAAAATTGTCACATCGTGTAAATTCATTGCTCTGTCCAGTTACCCCTGGTTTTTACATATTTTTTTCATTTCTAGTTTGGATAATTCTGGTAATTCACTATACCACCCATTTAGAAATAATGAAAACAGGGGCGTCTGTGTGGCTCGGTCAGTTAAGTATCTGCCTTCAGCTCAGGTCATGATCTCAAGGTCTTGGGACTGAGCTCCTCAACAGGCTCTCTGCTCAGCAGGGAGCCTGCTTCTTCCTCTCCTGCTGCTCCTTCCCCCACTGGTTCTCTCTCTGTCTCACATAAATAAATTAATTAATTAATTAATCTTAAAAAAAAAAGAAGGAACGAAAACAATATTTAGGTACCCATTTCTTTTGGTAAACACAAAAGGCTTCCTGAACGCGTTCCTACTAACATTGCCAAGACTGCCTCATTAGGTTTGTTGACTATGTCATAGCTCTTTGGTTCCGTGAACTTTTAATGTTCTTGAAAAGCACCCTCGAAACAATTGCACACGCTGAGAGCTACACCAGATGCAGAAGGACACCTGGGGTGAATGCCTGACAGATCACAAGGCAGGACAGCCTGAGAGCATCTGTCTGCGGCTAACCTGCGCGGCTAACCTGCCCTGCGCCTAGCTGGCCCGGGTGTGCAAGCTTGCTGTTTGGGAGACACCTGAGATTAAAGCTGCTGCTAGATATTTCTTCTTTCACATAAGCCTTTTGATCCCCCGCCCCCTGCCCCCAGCTTTTACAGTCTGGATCTTAATCTCAATTCCTTTTACTGCTTTCCCACCTTTCTTTAAGCAAAAAAAAAAAAAAAAAAAAAAAAAAAAATCTGCTTTTAGGGCTCCAAAGAGAAGACCAAACATCGCAGCTTTAAATGTCCTTTTTTTTTTTTAAGAGGATCAGTGTGAAAATCACATCGCTGCGCTCTCTCCTCTACTCGGGGCACTTTGATGCCAGCCTCCTGAAGCACTAAGCGTCTACTGGTTTTCCCAATATCTTTTCAGAGGAAATGAGGACTTAAAAAGGAATCAATCCATATCATTCTGAAGTTCAAGCCTGTCTGGGGAGAGTGGTCTCACGAACATAAGAGCCATTTGCAGATTTTTCTTTCTTTCTTTCTTTCTTTCTTTCTTTCCTTTTTTTTTTTTTTTGTATAAAGTATTTTAGAATTCAATTTTTTTATAAAAGGAATAAATAATGCATGGAAAAATAAAATTTCCTCTACACTTCTTATTCTCCAGGCGCTCCATGGGGGCGATGGGTACAAATCACTCTCCTTACAAATCACGCAGTAGAAAGCTCTGGGTCTCAGACTTAATATGCGTCTGTCTCCTGGAGGGTTTGTTACAAGGCAGACCACTGGGTCCAACTCAGAGTGTTTCTGGTTCAGTACATCTGGAGTGGGTCCCTGCAAAGTGTCACGGATCCTCTTTGAGAACCGCTGTATAGACAACTGTATATCCTCTGGCAATTTGAGATTTGAGTCCTTGGCTAGGTAACATGCAGCTGTCACCACAAGGAAGGAAGGAGAGAGAAAAGTATGAGCATGAGCCCCCGAGTTCACCCGGAAGCAGCTTAGTTTTCCAGAAAGCTTGGAAAATTGAGAGCAAGCATGAAAAACCCGCGAATTAAAAAATCAAGAGGAAGAGAGGGGAGTGAAGTTCAAGTCACTCCGGGATGTTGCTAGCTGTAGGAGGCTAAGAGAAAATGCATATTAAATAATCTAGTGTATTTCATTGGTATTATTGATATTTAAAAATTTATTTAAGATCTAAACCAACCAATACTTGTTTTGCTCTAACTGGGTTGACACAAAGGGAGGGAAGAAATGCAGATACAGATCCATTTTCACAGTTTTGCCTTGAGCTCATCTTTTGCTGAATGCATGATAGATGTGGATCTTGCAAAATTTAATTTCCTTTAGAGTTATATATATATCTTAACAAAAATTTATTCAGAGGTGTGTTGGTAAATGTTTAATGTCAGGGAGGTGAGGATGAGGCCTGGTAGTGATTGTCCGTAGCCAGTTTGAAGCTTTCAGTGTTTTAAAATCTGGCTCTCACAAAATTCTTGAAAATTTAATAATTAGCTTTTGTGATCCAACCTAAGCCAGTTCCAGATCTTTTTCTTAAATCTGGTCATTTACATCTGCTTTGGTTTAGCTATTTGAAACATAGATGCGTTTATTGCAAAACTTGTCATTTTAACAGAGAAAAAGGCAATTTAATATTTAAAGAACACCTCTTCAATTATTAAATATACTAATAATTAAAATGTCACAAGCAAAGGCGTCCATGAACTTTGTGAGGTTGGAGACTATTTTAAACCTTTTCCCTCAGAGGCATGCAAAAATTAATTATCTTAACCGAGCCTAATAATATTCCCAGCCTATATTTTTAGAACTTCATTTTCTTCAAAATGTGCTCCTTGGACCCTTTTGGGGTGCCTGGCAACAAGCAAAGCTCCATCGACATTTGGATGCACGGGAAGCTCTCACAGGTGTAGGGAGAGGACAAACAGATCGATGTGGAAGCGAGATGAGAGGCTGGGCATTGCACTGGTGAGGACAGCCCCATCCCAGTGAGGCGAGCAGAGTTCATTCACAGCCCTGTTTATATTCTTTCAGGCATGGGACTGCAGACTGAATGCTGTGTCCCCCTCTGAATTCATCTATGAAAATCATAACCCTTATCCGAGAGACTTCACAGAGCTCCCTCTTCCCTATGAGTACCCCCGTAAGGAGGCATCATTTATGAATCAGGAAGAGGGCTCTCCCCAGACATGGAATCACCGTGTCTTGACCTTGGACATGCAGCCTCTTGGTTGAGCCTCCTATGAGAAATAAATCCGAGGTTTTCTGGGTTACCCAATATATCGTATTTTATTATAGCAGCTGGGCAGACTAAGACACGTGATATGACTCTGTCAGGTCTGGTTTATCTGATAGGAGCGTTCACAAATCTGGGAGAGCTTTAACTTGGGATTTAGGAAGATAATATAATTATATATTGAGAGTGACTGAAATTGCATCCAGATGTTGTGATGAGGCCCATATATTGTTTATCGTAAGACCTGTTTAGAAAACTAAATTTCTGCTATTATCTGGCATTGATTTTCAGTTTTTAACACTACACACTGGGGTAACTCTTAAGGTTACAGAAATTATTCAGGTTTGCCCTTTTTTGTTGGCCCCAAGCCATTCCCGTCCAACCTTGTTGACTCTATTCTCGCCAATGTGTGTCTTATTTCAGGGCCTTTGAAGTTGACCTGGGATAGACTTAGCAGCTCTGGCTTGATGAACCAGTGAATCACCAAGGAATAGTCCAGCTCACTTAAAAAAAAAAAAAAAAAATCAATTTTCTAATGTAAGCCCACTCCATTGATGTCTGTATGGCCATGGACTCCTCTTGCCAGGATTAAAATTCCTGTTCCTTCACCATGCTGAGAAGTTTTTTTGGTTTTTTTTTTGTTTGTTTGTTTGTTTGTTTGTTTTTTAACTTCTATTTAAATAATCCATAAGCCCAACGTGGGGCTCGAACTCACAACCCCAAGATCAAGAGTTGTATGCTCTTCTGGCTGAGCCAGCCAGGCACCCCAGGAGTTTAAAATGTTAAATGTATATACTGGAATGGGGGGTGAACATTCTTCGGGCCTCACCACACCCGCGGGCACGCCCAGTTCACAGTGATTGAACTACAGTGCTGTCACATTAAGTTATAGTTTGCAGGGGTTTGTGACATTTATAATTTGTCTTTTAAAGATATTCTTGGTGCCCAGGTGGCTTAGTTGGTTAATCCTCAGCCTTCAGCTCAGGTCCACGTGGGGCTCCCTGCTCAGCAGGGACTCTGCTTCTCTCTGTCCCTCTGCCCCTCCTCACCTCCCCTGCTGGTGCTCTCTCTCATGCTCTCCCTCTCTCTCTCAAATAAATAAAATCTTTTAAAAAATAAACATATTTTGAGGATTGGAGATAAACCTTAATTACCTATTCCAGGAATCAACTTTGAACATATTCATGACACCATAGGGCTTCCGCCATTCCTATAATTTTGAAACAGGTTTCAGATTTCAAAAGATAAAGGAAATAAATTGCTGATTTAAAATTAATATTAATTCTATATTACATGAACAATGCATGTACAGTGCATAGATTGTGCTATATGAAATAGAATTCAGAGTATTATTATGTCTTCTCCGTAACTGGTATAAAGACATTTCCGAGATTAATTCCTAAATCTTTCCAAATAATGTGCTTTGGCATAAGTTCTAAGTGAGGACTTTGGGATCCATGAGTCCCTGTATATACTAAAAAATGTGGACAAATAGACATACCAAGAAAATAAAACATATGCTTCCTGTATAACTCCCAGTCTTTCCAAAAGCAATTAAACTTTAAAAACTTGGTTGTTTTTATTTGTCTGTTGGAAAACTTAATATTTCTGAGTAATAACCTTATTCAAATAATATCTGTCTTTACCCCCTTGTGTAGACTTCCTAGTGTGGTGGGTAGAGATGGAAGAAATGACAACTGATTTACTTATCAGTAGTTTATTGTATAAAATGATCATGCATGATACTAACACCACCAGCTGTAATTCCTCTGTGGGTTGATTTTAAATGAGACATGGCAGCTTTGTACCTCATGACGTCACCTGTGCCTGGACACATAGTGTCTCTCCGTTGTTCACACTGAAATGGTTAGCACTCCAGCTCTCTTCCCTGACTCTAACCTTCCTCTTCTCTTGTATGCACATTAAGTTTTGTGATGCCACAGTCAATAATATCTACATTTTATGATGTAAGCGTGATTGATTTTATGCTGTATCTATAGGCAAAATCTTAGGATTGAAATTCAAAACACCCACGATGTGTTGTATTGTCGATATCATTTACTGCAGAGAGAAGTCATGTACTAGTATCACATGATTTTTTTTTTTTTTCTGCAATACTTGGTGTTTTCTTCCCCAACAGAGCCCTTTTTCCCCCATGAGTTCTCCTCCTCCACTGATATCCTTGAACTCCTCCTCATTGCCTTCCCAGTGTTTCTCCAACTTTGTCTTGGGGCCAACATTATCCTCTTTTTCTATTGATATCTTTGTTGTTCCCTCACCGTACCCCTCACTAAACTTCCTTAGAAATGACATGGGTAGGAATTCTTCATTTTTGTACGCCTGGAAACTTGTGTTCTATCCTGACATTGGTTTGACCGTGTAGCTGAGCACACAACCGTAGGTTGTTGACACTTTTCCTCATTAAAGTGAAAGGACATATTCGCTGTGGATTAGCCTGCTGTCTTGTCTGCGCCCAGTGTGACACGCATCTGACCTGCCTCATATCTTTGCTGGTCATTGGTTTCACTTATTGTCGGTGTTACTGTTTTCTTTTTGAAAGCTTTTAGAATTCTTCCTTTGCTCTAGGTCTGATGACAATGTGGGCTAAATGGGGTTTGGATTTAGATAGATCTTTCACGTCCTAGTTCCTCTGACTGTCTTTTGGTTGTTTTATTTCCTCTTAGGCCCTCGTGGGAGATTGGTTTTCTATGTCCTGGTACGTTTTTTCATTCATCTCTGTCTCCCTCTCTCTATGCTTTTTTAACTTTCTGGGAGATGTTCTGCAACGTTTTAATCCAACATAAAGCAAAAATCCAACACACTTAATTTTGGCCACCATTTTTTAAAAAGATTTTATTTATTTTAGAGAGAAAGCACACAAGTTGAGGGAAGGAGAAGGACAAACAGATGACGCTGAGCACAGAGCCCCATGCGGGGCTCCATCCCACCACTCCCATCACCCAGAGATCAGCACCAGAGCCAAAAATCAAGAGTCCAATGCTCAACCAACTGAGCCACCAAGGGGCCCTGGCAATCATGCTATAGGTTCCCAAGTAGCCCTGCTTCGTTTTGGTGTTTGCTCATCATGGTATTCTGTGATCTGTGAATATTATTTTTTCTTTCTTTCTTTTAATTCCTGAATTTATCTATGAATCCACTTACTTGTTTGCTTATTTTGTCGATTTATCTCTTTATTTCATGTTTAACACTCTGCTCAAAGGTCTGACGCTTTGAGGCTGACTTTTCATATTGAAGCCTGGATGGGGACAGTCTGCATGGACTCTTGTACGCATGCGGCCATCTTCCTTCTGGAAGGCCTTCGTCCATTTGGATGAAGACGCAGCCGTTCAGATGTGTGATCCTTAAATCCATAATGTGAAGGTCTTTTACCTTCAGTATTTATTTCTATTTCTTATAAAAATGATCTTTGATTTTCCACATTGGACTAGAAATTGTGTGGCTGTTTAACGTCCAGACTTTCCATTTAAATGGGTTTTCAGCCTACAGTTTTGTTGTTCTTTGCTTGTTTTAACACAAATTCACACCTGGGATTTCCAAGTCTCAGGGCTCTCTGAGCCTCTGTTCCTGGGACTCCGTCAACTGGTTTAGCAGGGATCCTAGGTTGTCTCCTCCCTTACTACGTCTATCCTTTTTCAGTTTCCACAAATGTTTTAAGTCTCATTTGAAAATGATACTTCTCTGTATCACATCTTTTTATTACTTCTTTACATTAGGTTTTAGAGGGTGAGGAATTACATGCCTGTTTTTCATATGCTATTGTATACTTCTAGGACATACTAGTCATACCAAGTCATTATTCAAACTTTTTAATTTATTTTAAAATTTTCTAACAAACAAAAAAACCACAGAGAAGTGAAAGTTTACTACAAAAACAAAATTTCCCACAAGTATTTGAGTAATTTGAGTAATTTGCCAACTGATGCCTTTTTACTCTTGACCAATTTATTATGTATTTCTTACAAACAAGGACATTTTTCTTACAGGACCATAGTACAACCATCACCATAAGAAAATTAATATTGATTGATTCACGTTTAACCAGTTTTACCAATAATGTCTTTTATAGCAAAGGAACAAGTTCAGAATCAAATACTGCATTTCCTTGCCATTTCTTTTTAGTCTCCTTCAGATTGGAAGATACTCTGGCCATTCCTTGACCTTCATGACCTTGACACCTTAAAGATTAGAGGTCAGCCATTGGTTAGAATGTCACTCTGGGTTTCTCAGACCTGTTCTCCTGATTAGATTCAGGCTACGCCTCTTTAGCAGGTATGGCACATAAACGGTGCCACGCCCTTTCCACATGACAAGATTTCCTTTTGTTCCATTACTCGTTGATGTCATTTTGAAGGTTTGTTGAAAGTGATGAAGGTTTGATGAAAGCGCCTTTGCTGTAAAGTTACTCTTTTTCCCTTTGTAATTAATTAAGTATTTATAAGAAGGTAATTTGAAACTCTGTTAACATTCCCTTTCTTATCTTAGCTATCAATCTTTGCATATCAATATGGACACATCGATTCTTTTATTCATTGATTATAATAGAACATATTATATATCGGAATGCTCAAGCTTAAGAGGTGTGGTCAAGTGGGTTTGGGGGTGTCAATTTCACATGTTGCCATCACTCTTGGAACACTTCTTTGCTCTCTGACAGATATAATCTCCTCTTGAATTTTTTGTGACGTTCGAGGATTCCTGGTTCTTTTAATTAATTTATTTATTTTTTAAAAGATTTTATTTATTTATTTGACAGACAGAGATCACAAGTAGGCAGAGAGGGGGGAAGCAGGCCCCCTGCTGAGCAGAGCCCCCCCCCCCCCCGCCGCCCCGACTCGGGCTCGATCAACCCCAGGACACTGGGATCATGACCTGAGCTGACAACAGAGGCTTTAACCCACTGAGCCACCCAGGTGCCCCTCCTGGTTCTTTTTAGTAGAGATGGGTTCTTAGACAAGATCAGAATGTGGGTGCGTGCATTGCTATTGATTTGTCACTGTTTCTAAGTATATAATTGTGCACTGAATTTCTATGTGCAATTGTTAGGAGAAGGAGCAGTAGGTTATAGGAAAATTTTCTCATGAAGATCACAAGTTAAGAGGAGTTTTTTAAGGATTTGTATTTATTTGACATTGAGCAGTTTTCTGTCATAATGTGTTTAAAGAAAGTCATAATTGTCTCTTAGCATGGATAGAATGGATGCTTACATGTACTAAATAGTTCACTCTACATTCACATATTGATCTCTGATCAAAAGTATTTTTGCTACATAGACATTTATAATTCAGTGTGAATTTGTAAAGTCTAATCTTTTAAAAAAAGAGAAAACATAGGCATTAGAATAAAATATACTACTCTGAAATGTCTTTTGCTCATTCAGTGAATGGGACTATTTATTAGTTTGTTATGATTTAACTTCCTACATAAATGCAAAACCTATAATAACTATATTCTCTTTGTTACACAACAGATGTTTGTTCAAATAGATATAAGTTCTTTTTTAGCTTACTTCTCCCCAAACGAACAAATGAACCAATATCTTCCATTTACCCTGTGTAGTTGGTATTTTCAGGATCATCACCAGTATATGTGTGAGTGATTTTTTTTTTTTTGTAACATAACAAAGGAAACAGATTTTATGCAAATATTTATTTGGGTATCCAGGAATACTGAGTACTCTGAGCCAATTTCTAATCAGATAAATGGTTGATTTAAGCACAATTATAAATATTAAAATACATGTAGGGCTTTAGGAGATCATAGAAAACAAAATATCCATTACTCTACAACTGAAATGAGATGGACATTGACACCTCCTGGTGGAACACACTTGCACCCAGCGTTCTGTGGGCCCTGATCTGATCTACTGGCTCTCCCTGAGCAGGGTCCACGTCCCCCCTCCCCATTTTGTCTTCAGCCTCTGGGCTAGCTGTTCACACTTGGAATTTAAAGTTATTGAAGCTAGTAGATTATGAAATGAATCTTTCTCACTTTGTGTAACTGTAGAATATAAACCATTTCCTCTTCCCACAGAGAGACCTATCTCTATGTGTTCCTAATGTGATTTCCAATGAACTGAACAACACAGAAACGTGGAGGCTTATAGACTCTTCTGCTCTTAATTCCTGGACCATGTTTCATTCTGTTGGAGTGAAATGAATAAACCGTGCTCTTATTAAACTCCTGAGTTCATTTTTTGATGGATCACTTCTCCAATTGGGCCCAGCAGAATTTGGCAAATTCATTCTTATTTTGCTGAATCTATCATTATTTTTATAGATTATTTTTTCTTTCCAGCCTCTTTCTTAACTGTGATATACAAAACGGAGTCACCCAATTTACATTTCTTTTGAATGTAATTCTTTTGAATGTAATTAAACAGATTAATGTCTTATAGGGAAAATAAATTAGATTGTCTGTCAAGGAATTTGCAATTTATTATACATTTGTTATCTTTGTTATTTGTTATTTTAGCTTTGAGGAACTTTCAGCTTTTAATGGTCTCCCCAATTTTAGACACTTTCCCTGGAAAATAAGAGCTTGAACAGATACAAGTTGTAAACTATGGAAAAACATTACTTTTAGCAAACCTATGTAATTGTTATCCTTTAACTTATTTTAAAATATCATTTAAAATTTTTCTTTCTATAGAATTATCTCTTCCTTCTATAGCTACAGTATTGATACAAAATTCTTAGAAATAGATTTTTAACTGCTGTAATGAAAAGGTTGGCAAGTAAATGGAGGCAAGTGATAGTTCTTTGCTCTTAGCTAGTTTTCACCCAGGGTCATGAGGTAGAGAATTTGTCATGGAGTACAGGAATACCCACTAAACTCAACTTGAGAGATTGCTGTATTTTTATTTATTAAATAATCTTTTCCATAAGAATGAACCAGAGAAACAAGTATTTTGGATATATTTCATAGTAGCTGTTCTACTGAAGTAATTATGCTCATTAGTTCCCAAATATTTATGTTTTCTTAAAATGCAAATGAGAAACATCTCATAACTGAAAAAGCTGACCAACCAACCAGAAACATACATTCCTCATAGAACTCAGGAAGAATCTTTATTGTTTTAATCTGAAGTTCATAAAGCATTCTCATATCCTGAAATTTGCATCTTCAAAAAATGCATTTAAAATTCAGTATATATATATATATATATATATATATATATATATGCATATATAGAGATATCATATGATTAGTCATGTAACTATTTAGTTTTTCAAGCAATAGGGGAGTATGATTTATTTAAACAAAGGAAAAATGTATCAACATTCAAGCAATAATTGTCATGACCTACCTTTATAACCATTTTTTGTTTTACCTCATGATTACTTATACAAAGCATTTGGTCTAGCAGAAACCATGTTTTAAATTGTCATTTTTCAGTTTGGATGTAATAACTTTCTATGAAACACTATAGTTGCAATGTTTTATTTAACTGGCATAGGAATATATTTATAGTAGTACATTTTAAATATAAGCAGTATGTAAATTATATGAACAGAAAAACTGTTCCCAGCTCTAGTATTATCTTAAGTACTTTTATACTCTGATTCAGTAAATAATTATTATTTTTTAAATTCCCCAAAAAATCTATTGAAGATCTGAGTACTGTAGTTTCATGTTCAACCTTACATTTTCTCTTAATGATGGTAGTTATTTGACTTACGTATTCACAGATAGTGAAAGTTTACTATGTATTTTAATAATTGTTATTAACAACGTATGTGGATATAACGTAGTAAAGATAAAGTTATTAAACATGAGAAAGTAATTTACAATAATTATCAAATCATAGACTAGACTAGCAAGAAAGGCCAATAGACTTTCTCCTCTTGTGATATTTCAAAATAAAATTGATATCTCAGTATTTGGATAAATAAATACTTATCTTTCTAAGAAGTAGAGGCTTGACCAGAAAATTTCTCTAGGTCATTTTTATTGTCAATCTATTAATACTAGTTCAAATTATTTATTAACTCTTAAGAAAGCTGCTCTTTAGGGGCACCTGGGTGGCTCAGTGGGTTAAAGCCTCTGCCTTCGTTCAGCTCAGGTCACAATCTCAGGGTCCTGGGATCGAGCCCAGCTTCGGGCTCTCTGCTCAGCAGGGAGCCAGCTTCCCCCTCTCTCTCTGCCTGCCTCTCTGCCTACTTGCGATCTCTGTCAAATAAATAAATAAAATCTTAAAAAAGAAAGAAAGAAAGAAAGAAAGAAAGAAAGAAAGAAAGCTGCCCTTTAGCATTTAATTAAAGCCAGTTTATTCCATTCTACAAGTTTAACATTTGGAGGTCTACTTGGTTTTGAAGTAAGGCTTCACTTCTGTTCCCTATGAATTCCATATGGTTTGCCAATTACTGGAGGTGTTCTTTGAAAATACAGTCGATGCTCACCGGCACGCCTGGCTAAGTGATGTCGTCTTCTGCCTGGTTTATGTAGTGCCTCTCATTGATCTCCAAAGACGGGGAAGTATGGATTAAGTCATAGAGT
Organism: Enhydra lutris kenyoni; assembly: GCF_002288905.1. Lineage (NCBI taxonomy): Eukaryota > Metazoa > Chordata > Mammalia > Carnivora > Mustelidae > Enhydra > Enhydra lutris. The sequence goes on from NW_019154120.1 coordinate 6,105,536, forward strand.
GGCCCTGAGAGCATGGACACATTTTCACCCCTTTCTGTCACAGAACTGAGCCAATGGCTCACAGGGGCTACCATTTCATTTTCTCAAGTTGATGTTCATTTACCTGGGATGTAAATTCAGTCAAACCCCAGAACATCTAAAATACTTAGCAGCCGTTCTGAGTGGACCTGGTTATACATCTACCCTTTGAAACCTAGAAAGAAAACACTTAGAAAATTTTTCAGTTTATTTTGCATTGAAATTGTTTTAAAAGTTTAAAAGGAATAGCACATGAGCTAAAGGAGTTTTCAACTCCTGTAATGAACTTGATAAGTTTGATTGTTAGGTTTAATAAAAAAAAAATCTGGAGAGTCCTAGTGGAACGATTTTTTTCCCCCTGATGACATCTGAAAAAGTAATTAAATTATGACATTATATTTCAGTAAAGGTTTATAGTGTTAGGATTATATATTTCTGTTTGCAGTGCAAAGCCTGGTATTGATAACAGAAAACATCTTAACCTAGTGATGTGTTGGTACATTCCACACCCATCTCTTGGAGGGTCGGGGGTAGAGCCCTGGTCTGTAGGACTTGCTGATTTCCACGGTGTAAATACTTCCACTAGGGCTGATTTTAAGCTAGTGACGTGCCAACGAGGATTCACTGGACACAGGGTTGTGAAGAGAGGCAGAGTAACACGTCGTTAAATAGTTTGTATTTCTATCTTACAGGTACATAGATGTAAATAACTTCAAGATTATACCTAATAGTGAAACGGGTCTAAACATATAAAATGGTGATGATTTTTGCATCTTACCTTTGTTTTGGCAGAATGTATTTAGTTGTAAGTTTACATAATTTAATGTTTAATAATGTGTGTATTTCATAACCGGCTCCCCAAATTCCTAAAATTTTAACCACTAGCCCTCATGACCGGCACAGGCCCCTCAGCAAACAATGGCTTAGCGATGGCACGGAGCTTCTCCGGAGAGATGCTGAAAGCAATGAAATGTCATTGTGAGAGGTGACTTTAGCAAATTGTGTGTTTATCAACAATAGACCCCACTGACTGATCTGGTGGGTGGCACATTTGGAGAATTTTTCCTCTCATCTTTGGGGATTGTGTGTGTGTGGGGTGGGGGGAGGTATGTGCAGATTGAGGGGAACGGTTTAAAGCAAGGAGCTGCATCTCCTCAAAGAACACAATTTTCACACTACCCAAGCATGTCTTTCAAAGATGCTCATTTCGTTTTTGCCTTTAACATTTAGGGAGCTGTCCTTCTGGGCTTGTTTTTGTCAGGTTTATGTCAGACTGCTTTTCGCCCAACTTCCGTGTTCACTGCCACATTCCCTATAATCTCCCCCTATACTGACTGGCTGTGGTTATTACCTTTTATATGAAGGCTCTGTGTTGAAAGCCTGTTATGAGTTTCTGTCCCAGTGGGTAATATGATGAAGTTGAAGTGGGCTATCATCCAGAGCCGTTTCATAGCCTCAGATGGGGAATACAGAAGTGCCATGGATTATTGATAGAGTCATATCTGCAGTTCTGCTGACAGATTTGATATCTCCTTTGCTAGGTTTCTAATAGTAAGAAATCTTTCTGGTAGCATGTCATCGCATGGTGGCATTGGGAGAGGAGACGACAACTTAGATTTCTGCCGTTTATTCTGAGAGTCCTGATAATATGCAAGTATGTAAACAATATAGGACAACCAAACAATTAAGCAGAAATGTAGGTCCATATTAAATTTGTAGAAACTAATGGTAGCAACGTCTCAGTTGTGTCAAAATCATCATTAATCATTGTAATGGAAGGAATTTTTTGAGTTAAACTATTCACTGTCTAAATAATGCACACATCCTGGAAAGTGAGCAATTATTTTCTAAGCTCTTGAGGTAGAAATGGAAAGACAGTCTTTAAAAGAATACATCGTTTTGTTTTGTTTTGCTTTGCGGTTGACAAGCAGATTGATGCCCCTGCACACCTAAGCAACATAGTTACTATTCGGAAGTATTTTCTAGCTTGGCATACATTTTTAAATTGTTTTTTAATGCCACTCCACGACAAAACTGGTGTGGGTAAAAAAAAAAAATCTCTTTTTGACATTATAAAATGCTATTTTAAAGACCTAGTGATGACATCTCCCAGGAAACTCTGAAAAATCATTCTATTTAGAACTTCCTATGCTATATTATCTATTCATTCTTTAGATTGTTATCATGATATCTTATTATAAGCTTAGAAATTATTGTGATATCACAAATAAAGAATCAAACCTCACAAAGCAGGATAAATATGAAGTTAACGATATGGCTGAGACTGACGAAGGCTAATGTTTGTGTGAGAAACTGAGCGGTTTTTCATTTTTTCCCCTCTTTTCTTGACAGTATAACTAGCCAGCTATTGGGGGAAAAAAGAGCATTGAAATATTACAGAACACATAGTTTTCTCCTCAGAAAGCACAGCTCTTCAGTCAATAGGTTCCACAAGCCTCATTCTCCTCCCCCTGCTCTCCTTCTTCCCCTTTACTCCAGCCGGATTGTAGCTTTCACACTCTCATCTGGTTGGAAACAAAACCAATGCTATGAAATAAAAATGTGATTTGCTTAATTTATATGTGTAAGCAATTTATAAATTGCTTAATTTATATGTACTTGGCCTGGCACATGTATGTACGTGCACACACATGTGTGTGTCTATTATTTTCCCTGGATTTCTGGTTCTAGTACATTCCTCAGTAGCATACAATAAATTTTTAATCAGTGAAGGTTTCTTATGAATGTAACTTATTTAGAGTCAGAATCACAAACGTGACCGTGATAAGGAGTTAGAGTTCTGTACTATTCCACCTCTCCAGGTACATTCAGCATGGGCATCAAACAAGCTGTTGAAAAGTGGGTGAAAATAAGCCTGCTTAAAAATTAGAGGAAATGGAGGGGAGCCTGGGTGGCTCAGTCAGTTAAGCATCCGACTTTTGGTTTGGCTTCAAGTCATAATCTCAGGGTCGTGACATTGAGCCCTGTATGGGCTCTGTGCTCAGCAGGTAGTCTGCTTAAGATTCTCTCTCTCTTTCTCTCTCTCTCTCTCCTTCTGCCACTCTTCCTGTGCTTAAGATTCTCTCTCTCTCTCCCACTCTCTCTCTTTCTCTCTCTTTCAAATAAATAAATAAATCTTTCAAAGAAAATTAGGGGAATTGGAGGTAATAAAAATATTACATACCCTATCATTTAAATTCGATATCATTTAAAATCAAATTTATTGGACGATTCTAAAGAAAAGGATTACTTTTTTAGTGTCATGGTGTGCATGGCATTGTGTCAGGCAAGGTTTGTTTGGATTGAGTTAACTCTGTAAAGTTTGTAAATTAGTTGGAGGGAAGAGAAGAGTGTTTGACAAATGGATTATTACATTATCACTTTTTATTACTTGATTTGGTTATTGTGATGGTTTTATGTTAGCCAAAAATTTTGCATCATTCGGGTACCTATAATGCAACAAATAATACAGGTGCCTTGCTGGTAATGACCTAGTAGAATGAGATAATAATTCTAAGAGAGAACCACAGTCTGTATATAATTTATCTTGTGTCTGCTTCCAAAATATTGGCATTGGCTTAACACAAATAAAGAAAATGCAAAATAGGAAATCTCGAGATAAAAACAGAGTGAATAGACAGCAAGCTTATTAAACAAATAAAATTTTTTCTGTATTTTTGACAGCTAAGGTGGAAATTAGTGAATTCAGTTCAGCACATTTACAGAAGCGGGGGTATGTAAGGAATAAGGACAAGCGTTTCAGATGACACAAAGATGAGTAATGTGAAGTCATTTTATCATCTGAAACAGAAAGCAAATTTGCTTGTAGAGAAAAACCTTCCTAAAATCTTAACATTGGTGCCTTTGTAAACAGGACACTGTAAAAGACTTGCCATCATTTCTACCATATTTGGGTCAAAAGGCAGAGACACTTTAAAATTTATTACTGGTTGCATGGTAGGATCTCAGCTAACATCTGTTGAATAAATTCATGACCAGACAAGTGTTTGGATGATTCATGTAAATGTGTATATATACCTATGTGTGCATATATAATGTATTTATTAAAACTGATGACATCATGGTGAGTCAATGTTCTATGGAACAAATATATTCAAGCATTTTTTTAAATAGAAAAAATCTGATAGAAATAAGAGAAAATAAATATTTTATCTCTTCACTAAATGCCTTCTCTGAAATTTTAAAATGCTTCAGTAAGTCTTAGCAGGAAGTAATTGAAAATATATTGATGATTGAAATATCTATGTCAATTAACTTTGGTTAACTTAAGCTGTAGTGATAGATTGCCCCCAAATCTTAGTAACTTGCAAAATTGCAGATATTATATGCTCATGTTTGCACGGATTGAAGTCTGGCTAGGGTTGTGCCGTGGGTCCTAAGGTAGAGCCCCTATTTGGAGAATGCCTTGTCATGTCAGAGGAGAAGGAATCAGAGGGATCAAAAGGAATCAAAGTTCTGCCTGGAAGGACCACAAGTAATTTTATGCACACATTTTATTGTCCAGAGCAAGTCATAGGACCAATCTTGACATGACCTAGGTGGGAAGGATAATTCTCCCACAAGACTAGGCCCAATGGGGGTTAGTAGCAAATATTGTTAAAATAATGTAATCTATCATACTGCAAATACTGACTTTGATAAATATACATTTGATGATAAAAAGTGTCATAGAGCCATGGTTGCACAAACGGGTAGGACTCTGAGGGATCCTGCCCCCAAACCACTGGGCTACAGACTATTTTAAACTTTTGAGAGAAAACCAATGACACCTGTTAGACACAGAACAAATTACTAGCTGGAGATCGCACTTGTGATATAATCAAGTGATTCTCCTTTCAATGATGTCTTTTTAGCAAAACAATTTTTGGTGGTTGCTCTTTTGCTCTGTGAGAAAATCAGTTGAAAAGGGGAAGGGGGGTATGTAATCTGATTCCACAATTTAAGGAGTCACATACATCCCATGAATCTCTAACTATGGGGACTGAAGCATGAAATAAAACTGTTATTTTTTAACAGTTAAAAATTTAAGAATTTATTTATTTTTATTTTTTTAAATAGCTACTCAAATAATTATAAGTTGTTTAGACCTAACTACTTGATACATGGAACTAATATGTATTTATTTTGGCTAGGGATTGCCATAAAAACAAAAATAAAAACAAAAACAAAAAACACTGAGACACTTACGAACACCTTGACCTGAGAAAGTATGGGAACCTCTATGCTAGGCTTTAAATGCTAGTTGAAGATGTGCTCTTCTTTTGGAAATTTTGAGTCAGATTTGTATTTTACCCCAAAGTGGAAATCCATCTGTTTCACCCTATGTGTAGGAAAGAATATGTCCATAGATGACCGTGTGATTGAAATCAATATTTATCGTTCACTAAAAGACGGACACCTGCAAATGCAAACAAATGTGAGCCATATAGAAATGGTAACTGGCATTCCTATGTGCACATACAATTTTCTTTGGTGGGGAAAGAAAAAAGCTTTGAATTAACTCAAGACGTTGCAAAATACCCAGTGGCATCTCCATGTATTGCCAACAGAATTCTTCATTTTTAAAAGGGGTCTTAGTGATGATGTCCACAGGGCAGATAGCATGAAGGTTTTTCACAGGTTACAATGTGTTTTTGGCAAATACTTGCCTTTTGGAATGTACATATCTCACCATATAGGTCAATTCTCATATTGCTTTATCTCATATATGCTGACAAATCAATAGTACCTAAGGTTTGTTGATGAAATTTCCTCCATAACGAACATCCCATAAAACACAGACTAGACGTGGGAGATACCTCCTGTCAGGGTCAGCAGTCTGCAGCACAGGTGCCCGTGAGGGGGAGGCTGCCATCCGGGCTTTTTCAGATGTTCTTAACACAGTGGTTGACCCTCCTTATTACCATTAGCTCCTGTGATTTCCGTGTATTCTAACAACTGTAAAGATTGAAATGCACACATAATGTTTAAAGACTACATATATGTAGGAGTGAATTGGACTTTAAAGTTTATGTGTCGTAGGCAATAAAGGCTTGGAGTTGTTGATGATGCTTACACCTCATTCACGTGCATATCGATCGCAGAATGTTACTCAAGGCTCTCTGACTGAGAGCGAGGAGAAAATATGGAACACTCTAGTTTTGGAGACAAATGTTTGACTTAATAATCATATTCAGTGAAAGAAATTACACACACACAAGAAAGGAATGACTTTGTTTTAAGAATGCATCAAAGGAGAAATTATAAGTCAGCACCTTAGCTGGACCTAAGACTGACTTGAGAATCTTCTAGATGGATAAGCCTGTGGTGACTAAGGCAAGTAATTGAAACAGAGCACAGATGTTTTCATAGACAGGAATGACTGAGGAACAAGAATGCAGGTGGCAGACCGCACGGCCTTCTGCGTGGCTAGCCCATAGGGTTTGTGCTGGAGAGTGACAAGAATATGTATCTAGAAAGAAAGGCAAAAACCAAAATATAAATTTCTGTGTGTATTCATGCAAATAGTTGATCTTGACTTTAATGCAATGGTGGGCCACGGAAGGGCCTTAAGGAGGGGGTAATTAATCATATTTGTAATGTAGAAACAAGTATCTCATCACTTAGGAAAACTGAAAAGGAGAGCAACAGAGACAAGTCACTTGTAAGTTCTCCGTCAACCCAGAAGTTCTATTACTTAGATGTCTTACCATTTGGCTCAGTATCTACGGGGAATCCGGAAGGGATCTGACCTCTTAAGTTTATTGGACACATCTTTGGCTCAGTGGGCACTACTAAAGTATATTGCACCTTCAATTCCTGTCCTGGAGAGCTGCTCAAATCACTAAAATTTTGAAGGTAATAAATAATAAGTGTTGAGTACATAAACAAAATTAGGAAGATAATAGTTTTGCCTTGTCCCTGCTCAACATCAGGATTGGAAAATACCCTTAAGCTAACACAAGAGAGGGTTTTTCAAATTGTGTCAGTTTAAATCAAATGCATATGAAAGAGAAGAAAAAGGAACCCACGCCAGTTTCGTGAGCAGGAGAAGAATTTAAACGCTGATTACTTGGATTTTTATTTTGTTAGCACTCATTTTTCCTGTGGTCATAAAAAGTTTAAAAATTAATTAATGCTTAAACCGTTACCTTCGGCAAACAATTTTAATGTTTTTTTTTGTTTGTTTTTTTTTAACCATCTTGGAAATATAATAATGAAAAAAATGTGATCAAAGCTTTATGTGTGTTCTATATTTTTAACTTAGAAAATTTTTTGTCATCAGTTTTATCATTATATGTCTAAAGGGTAGCTTTAAAAATGTGTTAAGCTTTTTTGAATCACCTTTAATTTTTACTTCCCATTGTATGACCTAATGAAAGTGGAAAAGTATTCAGAACAGAAATTACTTACACTACCATTCTATCTACCTTGTTTTGAAATTTCACTGTTTTAATAAGACCACTACACACTGAATACCAGAAGAAAAGTAGAGAAAATATTCCTCCTAACTTGTCATTTCTGAAGAGATTTTTAAATCCTCTCATAGACCTGTAAGTTCATAACTCATACGCATATGTGGGACAATGCTTCAGATGTCTAGGGTCTCTCTTCTGTAAATCAAATTCCATACGGGAAATCAACCTAGCTGCTTAAGGTTATAGAGAAGTGAAGGGAACCAGGTTTGTCTTGAGTTTACAGGGGTTCATAGATTGGCCCCACAAGTTGCAAGTATCCTAGGCTCTGTTTCTTAGTAGAGACTATAAATCTCTCCTTAGGAGATTTGATTTCTAGACTATTTTGACAAATAAGATATTCTTGATCATTTCATCAAAATAAACAAGGATACGTCAAATGAAATGTATATAGAATAGGGTATGAAAAAGTGTATTTCATGTATTTTATATATATATATATATATATATATATATGTCTCAATACAAATTTACATTTAATTAAGATGCTTTTAAATTAATGATTTTAATATGCCTTTCTTCTTGATTCCCCATCATACATGCTTTTCCTATTCCTTTCTCCAGTACCTTTCTTATGTTTCTTTTCCTCTGCTCCTTTCCACTTTTCTAGTCTTTCTCTACTGTAATATAGTAGACCATTAAAAAAGCAGGATAAGTACATTTACAGCTTTCTTACTGCTGCCCGCAGGGTGCCATAAAGGCACAAACTGGATATAATTGAGGCACATATTAACTTACCTTCTGTTGTACAGGAAGAACATAAGCAGGCTGTTAATGTGCACTCTGTTGAAACTCTTAACTTGGGGGATGAGAATTAGCTTGCAGTAGTAATTTGGTAAGCACCTGGGAAAATTGCAAGCTTCATTTCTTGCAACGTGGAATATGATTAAAAAGAGAATATATTATTATCATGGGCACCATTAAAAAATGTGTAGACAGCATTCTATGATGTTAAAATGGAAATTGGAAGTTGCACTCAAATGTTGAGGATGCTGCATGTTAATTACCGTCTACCACAGTGCACTGCAAGTGCAATTCAATTATTTGCTTTGTCAAGCAATATTTTGATTAACCTGAACTTTAATTTTGTGCATCTAGTGTTTTCATATTGTGATAAAACCATGGAAGGGTACGTTGCCCTGCCAAGAGTTCTCTGAAACCACCAGAAATGGATTCACTACCATAGGAATCCACATCTAAATCTTGATACAAAACATTTCTCAAATTAAGGGAATTTCTTTTTAAATATCAGATAGGGAGTTCTTAGAAAATCTAATCAATAGTGTAACATTATGCTTGTAAAAACTCTCATTCTTCTCTGCATGTTTTGGAAGTAGGTGTTGTATTGTCCATGTTTGATTTAAAGAAACTGTCGAGAAGGTGAGGTAAGTCATGTACACAAGGTCACCTGGCTAGTTCTTAGTAGAGTTAAACATTATACTGAGGCTTACCTTCATCCAAAATTCAAGTTCTCAGAGATATGACCTGCCTGGGTTTTAAATCTTATTTGCTAACTTTGGGATTTTTGAGGCAGATTCTGGATAGCTCCTGTTTTATATTTTATAGTATTTTCCCACAACCTAGGGTGATATAAATAATATATTGAAAAAGCACCACTTATTTGCAATTTGGGACTCACATTCGGATAATCATTTTAATGGTTAGTGAATAAATGACCTTTTATTTGCTGATTACTCAGTTCTACTTAAAGTCAGTAGCCACATCTGATGACACATCTGATTGCTTGGATTCTGGCCAAACTGACTGAAAAGAAATGATAATGATCTGTCCTGTATTTAGTTTGGTCAATTAATTCTGTTATGGAAAATGATATAATCATGTACTTTTACATTTAACTAGGATAACCAGAAGGATGCATAACATAATTTCTCTAGTCAAGCTTTGAACAAAATTTGTTTTCAGCATCAACCAATTATCTCTCAAACCACTTGTTTATATAGGTAAAATGATGTACTTATCTTTTTTTTTCCTAAAGAAATCCATAGTTTAGCTGTGTAAACAGACATATAAATGGTCCATCATGTAAAAATGCTCTTAATGACATGAGATAAGACAGAACAAAATGCTAACTGCCTACAGAGGAGAGAGTCAGGAACTCTGCCTGAGGGAGTGCCATCCACCCAAAGGAAGAATTGGGCCATGTGTGGGGATCAGGACGTGGTGCAGAGAGTCGGGTGCGGGGGTTATGGAACAGCTGCTAGAGAGCAGCGTGGCTTGTTTCAAGTGAGGGGAAGGAGTTTGATGAGAGAGAGGAGAAATCTAGTGCACACACGTACACTGAGTCCGTAATGTACATGTCCGTATACTCCTACCCACACGTACCAATAGCAAGTGTCTTGGTTTTTTCTATTTGTCTGTGGTTAGGTATGTGACTCTTTAAACATACAACAAAACGAGGGAAGTGTGCGTGTGAGTGTGTGCGGGAGTGTGCATGTGAGTGTGTGCGGGAGTGTGCGTGCGCATGTTCACGTAAAATCATGGATGGCATCGATTCTTTAGAAGTGGAGTTTAAGAAACAAAGCAAATGAACAAAGGAGGAAAAGAGAGACAAAGCGAAAAGCAGACTCTTAACTGCAGAGAACAAACGTAGGGTTACCAGAGGGGAGGGTGGGTGGGGGACGGGTGCAGTAGGTGATGGGGATTAAGAGTGCATGTCTTTTGACGAGCCCCGGGTGATATGTGGAATTGTTGAATCATAATACGATGTGCTTGAGGTGACTATGACACTGTATGTTAATGACGCTGGAATTAAATTTTTTAAAATTAAGCCTAGGGACCCCTGGGTGGCTCAGTTGTTGAGGTCTGACTTTTGATTTAGGCTCGTGTCATGGTCTCAGGGTCCCGGGATACAGCTCAGCTGGTAGGGATCCCTGTTCAGTGGGATTCTGCATCTCTCTCTCTGCCTCTGCCTTTCACCCCATTTGTGCTCTCTCTTTCTCTCTCGCTCACTCTCTAACATAAATAAAATCTTTTTTTTTCTCACCATAGCACATACCCTCCCCAATGTCCATCACCCAGCCACCCCATCCCTCTGAACTCCCTCCCCTCCAGCAACTCTCAGTTTGTTTCCTGAGATTCAGAGTCTCTTATGGTTTGTCTTCCTCTCTGGTTTCATCTTGTTTCATTTTTCCCTCCCTTCCCCTATGATCCTCTGTCTTGTTTCTCAAATTCCTCATATCAGTGAGATCATATGATAACTGTCTTCCTCTATTGACTTATTTCTCTTAGCATAATACCCTCTAAATAAAATCTTTTAAAAATTAAGCCTAATAAAATTTAATAAGACATAATGTTTTAATTCTCTATTTTTGAGCAGGATCCTTGGTATATGATTTATTTAAGGGGCTACAAATCTAGGTTCTATCATTTATCCATTAGTAAAATTCAGATTGACAAGGCTTTGGTACGAAAGCACAATGTTGGGGAAAAAAAAGGCTATAGAATGGCTTCCTTGAAATTTAACCAATAAATGAGTCAACTTTATTTGATCTGATGCTAGGCATAATAAGTAGAGCAACTTTGATCCCACTTTACAAATCTTATATAACACCAAGTACTTAAAGATAATTTAAACAAGTAAACGTTTATTGTATTTGGTGGATGTCTGTCTATATTTTTAACTATTTTTCTATCATCCTTTTCTGCCATTTTCTATTTTGTTTCCAAAAACTATAGTTATTTTGTTGTTAAGAAAGCATTTGTATCAAAAAAAGAGAAAATAAAGTATTTGTATCTATCATTTTGAATTTATCATTAAAATTTATTCATCAATCCAAGGGTAGAATGAAGATGGGAAGATCCAGCAAACATTCTTAAGATGTCAAAGGTAAATAATGATTATGGATTCTTAAAAATGCCAAAATGTTTTTTAATAATATAGCAATTTAACACTAATGACTGTAGTATTTATCATGCTAAGCATTACAAGGTTAATGATTTTGTATATTATATGATTCAATGAATACTATCTGATCTGTTTACTACTTTTTATTGAAAGTTCTATATCTTAAAAAAGATCTTATTTTTTAAAAGATTTACTTATTTATTTTACAGAAAGAGAGCAAGCCCGTGCTCAGGGCTTGATCCCAACAACACTGAGATCATGATCTAAACTGAAACCAAGAGTTGGATGCTTAACCAACTGAGCCACCCAGGCACCCCTTAAAGAAAGACCTTAAATGTAGGATCTGTATCCCCATTCTAGCTTCCTTCCTGGCATACGCCCATACATACACACACATACCCGGCATATTTGACTACATAACAGGCATTCACATTGAACTAAAAACCACAAGTAACATATTTAGGTAGGGAATCAGATAATTATTAGAAAGTATTTTAACAGATACACCAGTACATGAGTGTGTCCAATATTCTGATAACGTGCCATATTCACAATGTTATTCTGAATATAATAATGAAGTCACACTTTCATACAATAATAAAGACATATTTTTCACACCACTCAGAAATCTTGGAAAGTTGTCCACCTCATCATGCTTTCTTCCTATTCAATTAATCTTCAGTCTTTATGGAAATCAGTAACATCACCTGGGAAACTGACCCGAATGCACAGTCTAAGCATATTTGCCCTCTTTCTCATTAAGTTTGCTGTCTATCTAGCTCATAATGACCCCAGGTTGGGAGCGGTAATTAAGTGATTTGGTTTAATAAAAGACCTTCCTTTTTAGCTCTTGCTAACTGGCTTTCGCTGAACAGCTCTCACGGGTTTATAAAATGTAAGGAAGGATCTCACATTTGCAATCAAAATAAATTAAATCCTGCAACTGAAAGTTGTTTCCCATGAAAGCTCCTTTTAAACTCATCAGTTGAAAGTGTAAGCTTAATAATAATTTATTTGCTTCCTTATTTATTCACAAATATTGTGTTTTCACAGCTATGCATACACAGACTGTGCACGTAGTCTCCTTATCACCACATATCTATACAAGACGTGATTATTTACTCATGATTAGTAGGTGATGAATAGCTTTCAGTCAAGGGCTTCATCATAAAATGTCCTGATGCCTTGGATTGGGACTACCTGATACCTGACCCTGTAGAACATTAGCAGACGAGATGTACTAAACAAGACCTTCAGAACAGATGATACATCTCCTATCTCTTCTACTAAAATAATATTCTGTAAATTTTCTTCGCAACACATCATGGTTTAGAACTTGACCTAATTTTTGGTGTGACTGTACTTATTCTAACTTCGGACAACTCTGGTTAGGTAATAAAAAGAATTGTCAAACTTCATTGACTTTAACACACACTTATACATACACACATGCGTACACATACAGACCACAAATGTCAAATGTGAGACAATTAGTAAATATAATATGTTGGGTCTAATTTGTCTATTTTTCTTCCAATAGCAGTGAAAACATTCATTTTAATTTTAAAGTTATCATAATTTAGTAATACCCTATTTATCTATTTCAGATTTTAGAAAATGTTAGGGAACATCATTTTAGAACTTGAGTTATTTTCAATAAATGACAGATGACCACTCTCCATCTATAGGTGAAGGGGGAAAGAGTTCCCTTGTGTAAGAATGACTTTAGCATGTCCAATTCCCAGCACACTGGTCTCCTATAGTCAAAGTTCCATGGAAACTTACCGTAGTTAAATACTTAAGACAATTCATTCATAGGCCTAAGATTCTTGCACACAGCACAACTACAGTCACAAGACTTGATCCCATCTCTCCAGCAGCAACTGTGGAGAGTCTGGTACCACGACCCAGAGTCTGAAGTGGCATAAGCATGTTGAATGTCAATGGTACTGCACCGAATAATTCCTAGAAAAAATTCATATCCACCTGGAATCTCCAGAATGTGACCTTATTTAGAAACAGGGTCTCTGTAGATGTAATTGTGTAAATTAAGGTAAGGTCATACTGGATGTGTTGGCCCTAAATCGAATGACCATTTGTCCTTATAGAAAGGCCATGGGAAGAGACACACTCATGGGAAGAAGGTTATGTGAAGAAGGATGTCCCAGGATCTCTGGCTGTTACCAGAAGATGAGAGAGATGTGCTAACCCTGTCAACCTACTGATTTGGACCCCTAGGAGCAGAACTATGAGAGAGTAAGTTTATATTGTTTTAAGCCTCACATTTAGGGTAATTCGTTAAGGCAATCCAAGAAGACTAACACAGATCTTGACACCAGGAAGTGGGATTCTGTGGTAACAAAAGCCTATGAGTGTAGAGAGGCTGTGAAATTGGACCATGGGTGAAAATAGGAAGAGTTTTTTGGTGTATAGAAAAAACTAGTTTCTGTAGAGACTGTTGGTAGAAACGTGGAGGTTAAAGGCAAATCTGGTGATGACTCAGAAGGAAGTGAAGAGGACAACAAAGAAAATGCCCTCTTAGAGAATTCATACATTGTCATCAAAGAATGTAAACACTAAAGGTGCTGCTGGCGAGGTCTTGTAAAGAAATGAAGGGCGTTATTGGACACTGGATGAAAGGGATCCTTGTGATAAAGTGGCAGAGAACTTGGACAAGTTGTCTTCTAACATAGGATGGAAGAGAGAACTTGTACATAATGAGCTTGGCTACTTAGCTGAGGAGATTTCCTGGCATCATATAGAACATGTGGCCTTATTTCTCCTTGATGCTTATAATAAAATGTGAGAAGAGTGAGACAAATTGAGGAACCATCTTATAAGCAAGAAGGAATCAGGATATGATGATTTGGAAAATTCTCATTGTCTCTGTTTTGAAAAAGAAAAAATGAGAATGTATGTTATAGAGAGAACATCAAGGGTGGACAGCCTTTTACTAAATAATAGAGTAAGTTCATGACTCTCCGATCTAATCAACCACCACAGCACAAGCCAAGAATAGAGATGAGGTTACCAGGAAAGGAGCTGTCCTGTGTAATCCCCCTGACATCACAGACCAACAAGATTTTTAAATGTTGAATCAACAAAACCACGGCCAGCTTGGGTTGCAAAGGAAGGAGGATGAAAAGAAGGAAGCAGGCTGCTCAGGGGCCTGGGGATAGGCCCTTCTTGAACATAAAGCAGGGGTTGACTGGGGCTTCATGGGCCCAGTGGGCAGATCAAGCCATAGGGAATTATTATCAGACCTTGAAACCTGAAGAAAATTGCCCTGCAGAGTCTTAGACTTGCTTTGTGTGTATGTCTTCTCTATTTTTCCCATTTCCTCTCTGTGGAATGGGAATTTCTATCCTTGCCCTTTGTTTTATTTTGGAAGGAGATAACTCATTTTCTAGTTTCACAGGTTGACAGATGGAGAAAAATGTTTCCTTGGGAAGGATCATATCCAGAGTCTCTCCATACTTGATTTAAATGATTTAGATGATAAGATTTGGAACTTCTTGAATTGACATTTAGATGTGATTTGGGGTTTATGATTAATTCTGGAATGGGTTACGAGTTCATGAAATGTTGGGATGGATGTCAATTTTGAAGGGCCAGATAAAACACACTCTACTGGCAGAATAGCATCTCTTCCAAGTTCATGTCCATCTGGAACCTCAGAATGTGACAAAGTGTACAAAGGTAATGACTTAAGATAAATCATACTGGATTGGGTAGGCCCTAAGTCTAAAGACAGTTGTGCTTATAAAAAGGCCTTAGGAAGACACACAGAGAATAGGACACTGTGTGATGATGTAGTGATGCTTCTATAAGCCAAGGAATGCCAGGAATGGTCCACACAGCCCCAGAAGCCAGCAGGGAGGCATGGAACAGACAGATGGTCCCTCACAGTTTAAGCTTTAAGGACTTAAACCTACCGACCCCTTGATTTCAGGCTTCTGGTCTCCAGGACCATGAGAGAATCAGTTCTTGCTATTTGAAACCACTTAGTTTCTGGTGGCTAGTTATGGTGGCCCCCGAAAACTAATACATCAGTCCCTGTCACATCTACAGCTGCGACTTTAATGCTTAGGACCCAGGACTGTGAGGACACCAGCCAGGGAGGTTCTCCCTTAGGGACAGTTTACCTAAGCTTCTCCACAGTATCCCTGACTGTCCATTTCGTTGTGAGTGGCCTGCAGACCCTTAAACTGATGCTCACCTTTTGTGTGACTACAGGACCCAGACAGCAGTCTGCAGAGATATAAGCAAATGTAAGTTCTTGCCATGACTTCTCCAAAAGCCCTTGTGATCAACAGCCTCCCTTGCCCCCAAGACCCTCCCCTTGTGCACTTCTTATCTAAGACCCCTTTGGGGCTTACCAAAACTGCTCTTTTAGGTTTGAATTGATCCATCCAGGCTTAGCTCAGGAACCTCAAAGCCCTCCACCCATGGACCCTAATAAAGACATGTGCCCCAGTGTCTGCCTCTCTCTGCTTGTGCCCTGTCTTGACCTCAATGTGTGGTCCCTTGAGGGGTGGGTGCCATGTACTTCCTCCAGGACCTCTGAGTCATAAACTTGTCTATTTATTGAATCACAGCTCGCTGTCTGGTCCCTGGTGCCCCACTTAATAAATGTTAACTTAGCAAAATTGTGACATCCCTCAGTCTTAAATTCTGATGATCTAGATTATTGCCAGACCCAAGGTCCTACCATATCATACTCCTGTTCAGTCCCTTCTCCTGATGGGCTGTGTCCTTCTCTCTGAATTGTGGTCTGACCCTGGCAGATCTGTAAACACTGTCTTAGAAAGCTATGAACAGCAGGACCCTTTTCCTGTGTTATCCAACTCAGACAGACTTGGCTTGTATGCTGTCATCCTTTGTTTGTTTAGCTTGACAATAGATTCTAGGAACTGGGGGAAAAAGTTATTAATTTTTTATACCTTAGGCTTTCCCAATGTGCATAATTTCTATTTATTTGTTTTCTGTTATTGTGGCTAAAAAACAATGTGGCTCTTTTTTAAATCATTTTTTTAAGATTTTATCTATTTGTCAGAGAGACATAGAGAGAGAAACAGAACAAGCCCGCATAAGCAGGGGGAACAGCAGAAAGAGAAGCAGGGTCCCTGCTGAGCAAGGAGCCTGATGCAGGACTCAATTCCAGGACCTTAGGATCATGCCCTGAGCCAAAGGAAGATGCTTAACCAACTGAGCTAGACAGGCGTCCCAAGCAATGTGGCTCTTATCTTCAGTTTCAAATATATATTACGACTGCAGAGGTGCAAGTCTCATGGTTTCTTTCTGTAGCTGACTTTCTAACATCAAAATAAAAATGTGAAAACCTCTTTATCAAAACTGTTAATTTTGATAAATGATCTATCATTGCTTAGGAAAACCAAATAAAATAAATAGTATCAAGTGATAATGTTTATATCTTCCTTACTTGTATAGAGGCCCCATCCTCATTTTATAGTAAATATTTTTAGTAGCTATCTTTCCCCTTTGAATTCCCTAATTATTTTTTATGTAATGGCTTTGCCAGTGTTGCTGAGGACAAATACACATTACTTTGAGCACACACAGCAAAAATATTTTGCTGATGCTCTCTGATTTTTGTCCTTTAGATAGTTTGATCTATTTTTAGTACTTTTATTAGTTCTGTCTAGAACATTTGTTTTCCCATGGACATACAAATATTATGAAGCTATGAGATTTTATTCCAGGCACATTTTTTATTTCTAAAAATACATCAGGACTTCAATCGTTCAAATTTCCAGGATCAGTAACACATGAAATTATTGAGTCAAGCAAGAAGCTGGTTATGCAGGGATATTTTGAACATTCTTCCCTTCACCATAAAAAATGGGATGATTACTTGTAATTGGGCAAAGTTTGATTTGATTTCCCATTTCAAGATATCAAATTAAAAATATTCATCCTTATACATTTCATTATTCACAACTTTGCTCCAACATGACTTTAGATCTTATCCTTTTGATTTCAGACTCTTAATGATAATATGCATATATTATTTGGAGCCACGTAGAAATGATCACCGTTGGTATTTCTCTTTGAGATGAGTGGGAAATTCCCACTTAGATGTGGCCTAATATGGTTGCTGGGAAATGGGACCTATTCCTGATCAACCTGCATTACTTTCTTCAATGATGTTATCAAGAAGCTACTTGAGGTTTTATCCCAATACACTCAAGGAAGCCAAAAACATATTCTTAGGTAGAATTTACAGAAGATAAATAATATCATTATTACTGTACTTTTGATGCATGGGTCTCACGTAATTTATATCAATGCTTTCCTTTGATATTAAGTGACAGATTTCGTGGCATTTATCAAGGCTGTTTAGATCAGAGGAAAATACAGAGAGCCCTCGGTCCATAGTGCAGAACTCTTTGTATGTCGTTGCTGTTTGTTTTCATTATTCTAACTTGCAGGAAGGGCATGATAGTAAATAACTAAGAGAGTGGGGCAGTAATTCCTCTTCAGCTCTCTCCAGACAGCAGCAGAGCTGATGCCGAGAGGGGGTGACTTTGGAACCCATCACATGGCTTTGGTTTACGTACTGCCCTGGCGAGCACCACTACTGCCACCGTGTGTGTGTGTGTGTGTGTGTGTGTGTGTGTGTGTCTTGGCCGGGGTGTGAAGTATTCCCTCCTGCAGCTGGGAATGAGAAGATTGGTCTCAGTGGTTTGGAAGGGCGTATTCTGCCCTTAACGTTCTCTGCAGCTCTCCTCCTGGCATCTGCACCCACTCATTTAACACTTCCTGCCGTGTGTGTTCTGTCCTCATATTCCTAGAAGCTCAGCTGATTGGTTTTCTGATTCACTTTTCCTGGATACTTGACGCTATCACGGCAACAGCAAGAGGGAATTCTTCCTTCTTACTATATGGAAAGAGGCCTTGTATTTGTTTTCTATTGATCGGTAAATTATGGTTTAAGACATCATAACTCATCATTTGACTGTTTCCGTAAGTCAGCGCCTCCCCAGGCTTAAATAAAGGTAACCAGCGTGTGCTTTTCTGGAGGCTCAAATCAGAGAAAAATCTTCAACCATGCTCCCTGCTTCTCAGCCGAATTCATTTCCTTGTGGTCATAGGACTGAGGTCCTTGTGTTCTTGTTGGTTGTTGACTGGTGACCCTGTCAGCTCCCCGAGGTCGCATTTAGGTCATCACTCAATGGTCCCCCACAACTTGGCAGGCACCTTAGTTCTTCAAGACCATCAGGAAAACACCCCACCTTATTCTGCTGAGACAGTCTTGTGTAATGTGGTGGTATCATGGAGAGTAAACACTGCTTCTTATTCACAGGTGTTAACCACTTTCAAGGGCATGGTTTTTATAGCTGGTACACCAAGGAGCAGGGAGTTCAAGGGTCACGTCAGAATTCCATTTGTATCACAGGTAATACACTGCAGTTTGCAATAACGCATAGATGTGTGGGAATGCTAGCAACATGGTGGAGTAACACCAGCTTAGGGGATTACCCACGGGCGAGAGAGAAGTTGGGGAGTCCAGTGGAGAAGGTCCAGCTAACTGCTGAAGCAGGAAACACTGAAGAGGGTGAGAGCAATAGCTTCATTAACCCAGGTCCCCTCCCTCATCGTCCACAGGACTTGGGGCCAGAAGAGACCTTCTTGGCAGGTGACTTCTCCCATGGTGGGAGGTGAGGGGTGGAAAGTGAGATGTGAGTGCCGGGCTTCCCCAGCTGTGCCAGATGCTGTCAAAGAAGTCTACTCTGCAGAGTGCCACACATGTGGGGGCAAGGAGCCATAGGACAAGGGCAGCCAGTTGTCCTCTGGGAGGGCACCAGAGGAACAAATGTCCTACTAACCCCTCTGTGGTCTGAAGAAAGACCAAGTGAACTATAGGGTACCATTTAGAGAAACAAGCTAAGTATTATTGGAGTCCCAGCAGGAGAAAAGAAGGAGAAAGTGTCTGAGAGCCATTTAAAGATATAAGTCCCCAAATCTGGGAAGAGATTTGGACATACAAGTTCATGAAATGCACAGGTCTGTAAACAATTTCAATGCAAAAACATCTTCTCCAAGACACTTTGTGATAAAATTATCTAAAATCAAAGACAGAGAAAATCTCAAAAGCAACAACAACAACAAAAGAAAATAAAAAAAAAAACATAAAACATAAAAACAAAACTTTCCTCATATACAATGGAACACCAAGCCCCCCCCGACCCCCACCCAGCGATAAGGCTGAGAAATCTCCTGCAGGCCAGGAGAGGGTGGGATCAGGCTCCCAATTATCTGGTGGACAAGACATGCTCCTCAGCTGTACGTCAGCATCTTTGTGCAGTCATGCTTTCAGAATGGGTTATGGACAAAGTTGGCAGAGTATTTGGATGTTACGCATTCACATAATCCCATGATTCCTATCCCTGGAGTTGCTCTGATGACAACCAGCACCGGATGGAAAAGATGGCTAAGTCAGATATGTCTCCATGCCAAGGGGCCAGCCTCTAGGTGGCAGGTTGATTATGTTAGAACTTTTCCATCAAGGGCACACTGTGGTTCTTCCTCACTGGAATGGGCACTTCTTCTGGTTATGGATCTACCTTCCCTCTCCACCGTGACCAGGTTTTAATAGGTAATTAATTAGTATATTACCTTTTAAAGGAAGCCAACACGAATATGCATTTCCATTGGCAAGGTCAAGTACTTTGCAATCCACCGCACTCCTAGTGCCCATCCCAGGTCTTGGGCCATTAGTAGAAGATCAATAAGTATTTGTTGAAATGATAGATATATAAAATGCATTAATGTGTCCTAGAATAGAAGCAGGTGGGAAAGAAAAGAGGAATATGAAGTTAGGGACTCATGAAATGGATCCCCAAATGAGACTAATACAAAAATCAATTTGTAAAAACCTTTCACGTTTGCTGTGAGTGGGCCATGAAGTTAGCTTTCAGCTTTCTAGAAGCCGACCTGGAGAAGGAAATGGCGTCCATCACACAAGTCACCACGTCCATAACTCATGGGCTCCATAGGTATTCCTGATTTGGAAACATCTGATTTTAGAGCATCCCTTAATATAGGTCTATTTCGATCATAAGACAACACAGCATTTCTTTCAAGGACCCTCATAAATTATACAGTATTTAATGAAATCAAAAACATCTGCTTTTAGAACATCTCTCAATGTAGGCTTCTGGAATAAGTGCAAGAGACACAAATGTCTATGTGGCCATCCTTTTTCTTCTCTGATTCAATCAAGTGGGATATTTTAAAGATGCTTTTTTTTTTCAACTTTTCCACTTTTACTGATAGAACATTTCTTTGAATAAAAGTTACTTCAATATGTAAAGCAAATAAAAAATATACTGCAGGGATTAAAGTACAATGGTAGTATTTCCAGGGCATTCTCTTCAAATTTCCAGTGGAGAGCCCTGAATTACCTCTGTGGCACATTTCAAGGAATCCATGCAGTACAGGTATTTTGAGCAACTTTATTGTTATTTCTGCTGACTTACTGAAAGCTAATTAGCATCAAAGAGCATGAGATGTTTACTGTCTTTCAAGTGCTTGGGGTTTAGCTATCTGAGTTCAAATAAGCATAAAAACTACAGGGAAGAATAATAATACCCATTTTTGAATACGTATAAATGTCCGGATACCACAATAAGTATTTTACATATATGGTGTCATTGATTCTTTCACAAAAGCTTCCTGAGGTTAAGCTCTATGTTTTTAATGTATAGATGAAAAACTGATTCCCTTATATATTATATTGACAGAGGTCACATATCTAGACAATGTAGTTAGAATTAAATCCAGGTCTGTTTGACTCCAAATCTGTGCCCTTAATGTGCATCTAATACGATTTTTTCCTATATGACAATGAAACTGGTTACAATAATAATAATTTCTTCTTAAAATTAAGATGTAAGAATAAATCTGTAAGCCTGGCCAGAATTTTCTTTAGAAAATATTTTTGGCCATTTTAATTTACATATAGTGGATAATTGGAAGCTTCAAATTTTATCATTCAATGCTGATAATAATCTTGCTATGTAAACTAAAATGTTCCTGCTGAGTATTTTAAAATTAATTTTTATTTTATTTTATTTATTTATCTGACAGATTGAGAGAGCACAAGCAGGGGGAGCAGCAGGCAGAGGGAGAAGAAGCAGGCTCCTTGCTGAGTAAGGAACCCAACATGGGGCTTGACCCCAGAACCCTGGGATCATGACCTGAGCTGAAGACAGATGTTCAACCAACTGAGCCACCCAGGCACTCCTTAAAATTAATTTTTTTTTGAAGAGTGCAAATGGTTACACAATAACACACCATTTTACTCCAGTGCCTCACCAATGGCACAGTTTTAAGGCTTCCTGGAATTCCTTATTCAACCATTCAACGATTCTCTCTCTCACACTCAATACATACACACACACACACATACTGAGACACTACCTTGTGTGCCTGTAGTTTGATTTCATTTTAAATACTGTTATGTTGCTGTACATAATTTATTTATCCAATGCTATGTTGATAGATGCCTAGCAGGTTTCCTGATTGTTTCTATGGCAAACAATGTGTCAAAAAATACTTCCCATGTACACTTTTGTGCCTTTGTGTGAGTTCATCTTTAGACGAGGTTCCTGGATATATAACAACTGGTGTTTGGAAATGAGTAATTGAAAATATGGCAGCTACTACAGTGTTCCTTTCAGTGAAGTTGAATGTATTATTTTTGCATGTGTATAAAATACTTATTTATTATTTGGGGGGATGAATGTCATTTTTAAAGCAAACACAGAGGTTTTTTATATATGATTTGAAAGAACTCTATGTATTGTAAAGAAATGTATCTTTTAGCATATATATTGTGAAATTTTTTCACATTTTTGAACGTTTTTCTTGGTACCTAAGAAGCAGTTGACAATTTTCGCTCTGCAAATCCCTAGGTTTTGTTTCATTTCATTCCTAGGTAGTGTATATTTTCCAAGGCTACTATAACTTTGAACTTGATCCTATATATCTTCCAGCCTTCTGTTTATACTTTTTGTAGTGAAAGTTATTGATTTTATATATATTAAATTTATAACCAGTTCCAAATAATTTTAAAGAGATTTTTCTCATATTTTCCAGAAAGAAAATAACAATTTATAATGTATACTTTGTAATTTTAAGGGAATATTTATTTTAATTACATAGTTCATACATAAATACATTATTGTAGTAATGGCTTCAGAGAAAAGTCTAAAGAAAAATACCAAAATGCTGTCTTTCAGAAAATCGATGTTATCTTTCTTTAGTTTCTCCTACCATTTTCTTTGCTTTAAAATATATATAAGTAAATTAGAAATGTATAATTTTATTGTAAATAAGTATATAATAACAACCTGTAGATATTATACTGCAATTACTTTTTTCTCTACACAATTATACCTAATTTAATTATGAAAATACGTATTTTTAAGTGCCTGCTTAGTATTCATATTTTGAAAGTGCCATTTTTTATTAAACTTATCGATTTGACAATTCCCACCAATGGAAATTTAGATTGTTTTAAACTTTACATTCAAAACAATCCTGAGCGATCATCTCTTTGCAGACCTTCTTGCGTATATATGATTTTATTCTCCACTCCACTTCCTGATTCACATGATGTAAAAAATCGGTTTGGATGCTCATTTTGAATTCCAAGGCATATTTTCAGATTGTAAAATATCATTTCTTTGTGGCTGCTTTCCCTTTGGGGAAGAACCCCATCTCCACCTGGTTTGGGGCTGGGTGTTGATGTCAAGCTAGGTAGGTGATTCAAATGAAATAAATCAATTAGGTTTCAGATATACAAATGAAAGCAACATTGACAAAAAACACAGAACTGAGAGATTAAGGAGGAGACACAGAATTTCGATCATATCATTTGAATCCCTGCGTAAGTCAATGCTAACCGCACTCCTGGGCTTCCTGATTCCATGGGCCAGGTTAGTTTTGCTTAACCTAAGTTCAGATTCTGTACTTGGTGCCCAAGAAATCCAGACCAATATAACCGAAGGCACATAAAAAAGAAGAGTAGAAAGAGACACTGAGGCATGTGGTGGTCTGAGCAAGAGGGGGAAATAGGGAGTATTATTTCTTTGTCCTCAATTAGGAAGTTAGCACTCTTGTTTAACATTAATAAAACATCTAGCGGTTTGTCACCTACAATAACTCGAGACTCATATTTTTGCATACCAAATCTGAGGCATTAGAAAATTTAGTAAAATGACATCAATACTTTGACATATGTTGACTATTTCTTGCTACATTTAGTAGAATTTTACAGGAGAGAAACTATGATCAATCTATGTTGACATATCTGGAAACAAAGAGGAAAAATAATCATGTACAACCTTGACAAAAGAAGTCTTTCAGCCTGATGTGAAGTCCAGGATGGCGGACCTTTGTGCCATGATGAGCTTTGGTTAAAAGAAACAATTAACTACTTCCCCCCCAGCACCCTGCCCCAAATTAGTGCCTAGAAGCAGAAACACAGAGAAGGTCTTAGGAGTAGGGAGGAGCTAAGGGCTGATTGGAAGGCAGCCTCATCCTGACTCCTTCCCCTCTCCTTCTATAAAGAATAAGATGTCTTCTGGTGGTAAGGGAGATGCCCCCATTCTTCAGGAGACGGTTTTTGGCTTTTCCAGTATTAGTGCATAAAAGGAGGTTCTGCAGATAAACAGAAATCCAAAAGCAACTGCTAAAATGGCAGAAGACCCCAAACTGGCACCTAGATCAGGAGTAGCAAGCTGTTTTTGTAAAGAGCTCAACAGTAAATAGTTGAGATCTTTCTAGGGTCAGTCTCTGTCACAAGGAACATATCTCTGCCACCTGAGCGGGAAAGAAGTTGTAGACACTGAGCAGATGAACGAAGGCTATGGTGGTCCACTAAAAGTTTCTATGGATGCTGAAACGTAAACTTCACATAATTTTATTGTAATGAATTGTAATTTTTCTTTTGATTTTTAAGTACAATTTAAACGCAAAAAAAAAAAAAATTGTTGATAGCAGGCTACACGAAAAATAGGCAGCTGAATAGCTTTGGCCCAAGTTCACTGACCCCTGGGCTGGATAATCACTTTAAGGGGCAGTTGGGACCCCAGAAGCCCAGGCAGTGTGTGTGATTGCTCAGCCTCCAAGAGAAGTTTCCTTATCCTCCAAACCTGCCCTAGCAGGGGTTGAATCTCTCACAAAGTGTATTTCCCGAAGAAGAAAGTGCCCCCATTTACTCTCTGTGTACAGGCAGGCGGGGGGTGTGGAGGGGGCAGGGATTATTTCCCAATGTGCAGAACCAGGGACAGACTGGTTACAATAGAAAGCATTTGATTGCATACGATGGCATCAACTCTTTGTTACCACTTTTCAGCAAATTATGGCAACATAATATGTGATTTCCCCTGTTCACTTTTTCTAACTGGCAGTTTTCATTGCAGTTATTTTGTTTTCTATATATTCCATGATCCTAGGCATTTTACGAAGTCTTTATATTCATTCTGGAGCCACAGATTTTCAGATCACAAGAAGCCAGTGTGGGAACGAGGAGAAATGGATATCATCTAGTGATCTGATCTCTGGGTTTGAACAATGGGGCTGTTATGTCATCTAAATGTCCCCACGTGGGGACGCTGTTAAGAAAAGGAGGAGGTCTGTGAAGGTTGAGCTATCAAGGAGCAGCACCTGAAACATCTCTGTGGTCTGCTGACCAGTGTTTCTCCCTGCTGGAATTCTTCTGGTCTCCCTGTGAGTAGCAGAGGGATAGCTAGACAAATGTGCTCGTCTCTCTGATCCCAAATAGTATTTTTCTCTATTTAACCTCTTTCACTTGTCTAGTTGTCATGACTAATACTTCCTTCATTTACTTTGCCATTATCACTTACCAGTAGCCAATGAAACACAGGGGTAAGCCAGGGATAGGGAAGATTTACTTTCCTGAACTTGAGCTTGGAAGTTGCATCTGATGGGGAAGCATGAAAAAACATTGAAAAAAAAAAATGCACCATAAGCTTGACTTTGAGAAAAAATTCCCTTCCTTCGAGATAACTTAATTAGGCATAAGGAAAAATAACAGGTTACCTTGTTTTAACAAATAAAGAATCTACACAGAGGTTAAAAATGAGGCACCTTAAAAAATACAGAATAACTTTGGTTTTGAAACGGATTCCCTACGACACTTCTTTTTTAAATCAGATTGCAGTGCAAATTTCTCACTCTCATATATTTTCCTTCTTGGGGATATATATCTAGATATGTTGTATATTTGTATATTTATGTATCTTGTAAAACTTAGGATCAAATACTGTAATAGTTTATTGAATCACTGTTAAAATATGATGTCTTAAAATGAGACTTTTTCAATATTATTTCTGTCACCAAAGTTTCTGAAGGTTAGATGAATATAAATTTAATTTCTAAAAGTTATGTTTGACAATGTAAGAAAATATTTAAGAAGCTAAGTGTTAGGTGCCAGTTTTGTGATCTGGCTTCTATTCAAAACAGCTTCTCCTGTGGATGTCACTATTTTTAGTATGATTAATGATGATGAGATGCTTTTTTCACAATTTATTCATTTATCATTTATTCATTTATCTTTCAACGGAAAGCTGACAAGTAAAGGCAGGACCTCTGTGAATCACTGGGTAGGATTACTTTGGGACTCTGTTCCGCCTGCTATTCACGACCCCAAATGTAAATGCAGAACAGTGTATTGTTTTTAAGCATCTTTGTCTCTATCTTTATCCATTGAAAATGCCTATGAGTACCCACCCTTTGTCCTGAAGCAGAGTGGTTTGAACGCCGTCCTGTTGAACGGCAAGGTGCAAATCTCAACTTCCTCTAGGATTTGACATTCCTTCCATCTGCAAATAAGGAATCAAATATTCTTAACAGAGTACTGTGTCCCATATAGAATTCCATATACTAATGAGACAGTGAATTTGCTGGAAAACCCTATTGAGTAAAGACATAGGCACACAAGGCTATAAGGAAAGTTTCTGTGAACACTAGGCCGCAGAGAGGGAATTGATAATGATTTTTAAATCAGTGAATGATTGCTGTAGGAGAAGTGGTAAGCATCTGTTCTGCACTTTTATGAAAGAACGAAAACAAAGGTAATAAACCAAACCTCTAATTTTAGGAATTTATATAAAAGATAAGGAACTATTTACTAAAAATTAATACTGTCAGACTCTGGGAAAAAAAAATTAATACTGTTAAACCCCGGGAAATACTACATAGAGAGATGATACGAGAGTCTCTTGACTTTATAAAGCAGCCTCACCTGACTTTTTATTTTCTTACAGAGGGTCAAACCTCTGTGAGGATCACAATTCTGGTGGGGTCACCTCCAGTGTCACAATTTTGTACATAGGTAGGTTTATATAGAAAGTTACATATATGTCAATATATGTGCATTTGTAAAATTGGAAAATATATATCAAGATTTTAAGAACAATTACCTTTGGACCAATGGGTAATTATAAACTTATTCTTTAAAGTTTACTTTATGGTACTAATCAAAATTTTACAATAAATATAAATTACATGTACAACTGCAAGGGAAGTGTTTAAAAATAATATTTAATGATATACGGGGAACATATAGCACTATATTTTTGCAAAATAAATTTTAAAGCCACATAATTTTTATGCAATGTTAAACATTAATATAAACATAGATGATTTATTTAACAATTAAAATTCCAGATCATTACTATCCTGTAACCCCTCTCACTGCAAGTTTTCATGAAAATTTTCATAAGAGAATTATTAGCAGAAACAACAATGAAACTTGGTGCTGAGCTTGATGTGAGGTAAAGGAAAAGGGTCATATTCTAGAGGATTCCCTCTTTCCTTTAAGGAGGTAAATTGGTAACGTTAGAGGCCACTGAAATGGGGAAGACTTGAATGTAGCCAATGTTGAATTCAAGTTGTCTTTAAGATAGTTAGTTAGAACCGTGAAATAGTGGTATGTAGGAACCTAGATTTTATAGACGATATCTAGACTTCAGATATAAATGAGATATTAGAAGAAATAAAATTATGGGAATGGCAGGAATAGACCTAGTCTCATTCACTCACTATCTTCCATGATTTCTATGTATAACATGGTCTTAGATACAGGGGAATACAGAAAAAAAAAAAAAAAAAAAAAAGGAAAGGAAAAAAATGGAAGGCATTTATTTCTTAATTTTCCTGGAAAGAGAAAACCAAAAACCTTACCAATGCATAAAATCATGCACAACTCTGAGGAGCTGAGGGATGGGTCAGCACTTCAGAAACACACCATATTCACTAACGTCGTCAACCACAAAGTTTAAGGTATCTGAGGACTAGTTAATGACTCAACTTGAGTTACCATTTCCATAATGCTTGATAGGCTCCAGGTTTCTCATGAAGGGCTTTTGATACTGTAACTAACTTAAACCTTAGAGCTGCCCTAGGAAATATTATTCTATCATCCACATTTTGTAGAAGAAAAACCTAAGCCACAGACAGGACTGTCCATAAATTCATGGGGTTAGTGTCAGAAAAGGAATACCAACCAGCATACACTACTAGGCTCAGTTCTCCAGTCTGTGTTACAGACCAAATGGAATGATGACTCTGAATTACTCTTCATCAAAAAGTACATGGAATCAGAAAACAACAGCAAAAAAGTAATATGATCGTTTTATAAAGCTGTTTTATAAAGCAAATCCACATGAAGTGATTAAAAAAAATTATTTTGAAGTAAGAATATGGGGGAAATTCTTCACAAGAATCCCAGCAGAGTCAAGAAGGGGGAGCAGCCTGTCAGCAGTGCTGCTCTCAGGAGAAGGGGTCGGAGTCTGCGGCTGGAGTCCATTGCTCAGGGGCCTCTCAGTGGTGTGAGAATCAGGTACCAGGAGAGCCAGTGTGGGAGGACACAGAGCCCGAATGAGAGAGAGCAGGGCGGGAAGGAAAGAAACCTCGTGCTCTTACTTGGCGAGTCCTCTTGCTGCCTCTCAGGAAAGCTGTTCCTCTAAGAAATGCTGCGTGTGTTTGGATTTCCTAAAAAATGTCATGAAGATCAAGTTACAAATTTAGGATTTTGTGCAGGTGAAAGAGCCCAGTCGAATGTGGAATCAGAGAGATGCAAGAATTCTAGGAAATTACTAGAAACTTAGTTCTGGTTGATCCACATTTCTTAGGGGTCAGAGAAACTTCACACACACACACACACACACACACACACACACACACAGAAATAAGGAAACAGCAACAAACCAATACACAACTATGGGCAAGTCACACAGGAATCTAATGCCTGGGGAAAAAAAGAAAGAAAAGAAGAAAAGAAAAGGGAAAAGAAAAGGAAAAAGAAAAAGGAAAGGAAGAAAAAAAAGAAAAGAAAAGGAAGGAAGGAAGAGAGAGAAAGAAAGAAAGAAAAGGAAAGGAAGAAAAGAAAGAAAGAGAAATCTAATGCCTGGGCTGTAGCCAGGACATCACCTTCCTGAAAATGGATACAGAACTGTTGATACTACATTATGTTTGCTTTTTGGGCACCAGGTGAACTTACCATTAAATATAATTTAAAATGAGGACATTATTTCTGTAAATTGCAGTAATTAGATAGCTAACCTCATTTAATAAAGTTGCTATGAAATTAAGTATTTCCTGAATATCTTCTTGAATTATTTGACAAAATGTTATAGAAATTACTAAATTCATTTCTGATTCATTTAAGATAGATTTTATTAATGAAAATTTCTGAGATTTATGTACTCAGTGTGAATAGTGTGATGGCATTAATATTAAATGTAACAGAATTTAATATAAATATATAAATATAATTGTATTAATTAAATAAGGTAAGATAAATAAATAAATACAAATTAAATGAAATATAAATTTTAAGTGTCCAAGGAAGTGGAAGCATTTAAAAACTTTCTTTTACATGGAACATGAAATGGGAAGGAAAGAGGACCACTAGATCCAGGAATGTGGAAAAATGCAAAGCTGTTTCTGCTTCAGCACAATTTGCTGGGAGAGGCTTAGCTTCTATGTGTCCTGATTCATATGGAAAAAAAAAAAATCAGAATTGATCTCACCTTTGCTTAAAACAGCACTTAACATTTGCCATACTTACTTGCTGCATTTTGAAAACTGCGCCTACGTGCTCGTTCAGAGTTTTCAATTCATGCGCAGAAATGACAGGGACTCTGCCCTTCCTTCAGCTGTGTTAAGCCTCATCTCCTTGATATCCCCTCATTACTCACTGTGCACAAGGCAGGCCCGCTGTGAGAGTGATTCCAGTATTAAAAGCTGTTGTCACCACATTTTATTAATGCTCCCCAAGATATTCAGTGATTTCTACACTCCCTTGAAATTGTAAAAATGAGCTATCTAAACTCACGCACTTCTCAGGGCAAAACTATCAAGTCATTTATTAACCCCGCAAATCTAGGAAAAATCATCACCCTGCCACTCCCAGCCTATAAATTCAGAGTTTAGGATTGAAATTAATATTTATTGCTGAAAGACGTGCGTTGTAAATACTTTTTTCATAGGTTAACCTAGAATGAGATATGTCAATTTCATTAAAATATGGTTAATCCTTGATATTTGATTAATATACGAGGTTCACAGAATAATTGTTTTAGGATGATTGTTAAAATATGTAGGAGGAAATACAAAATGCTGAAGTAAATAAAAAAGTTTCCTTTTAAAAAAAAAAGTTTCCTTTTTTAATTCTTTCAATATGTTGTGAGTTTACATATTTAAAAGTATCCACTTATCTATCTTCTATCATTGATTACCTATCTATCATCTCTCTATCGTTCTATCATCCATCATCTATCTATCCATCTGTCTATCATCTATCATCTAGCTAGCTAACTGTCCATCTGTCTAATCTGCGCATTTACTTCTTGGACCAGAGATCTCTGCTGGATGTTAACACACGGCATTATCAATAACTTGTAGTCAGTCTGGTTTTATAGCATCTCCACACTATGAATGACAATTGTGTTTTTGCTTGTTTGTTTTATTTTTAAATTTTGACAAGTAGCATAGGCTTCCTCAGTCTCAATTTTCCAAACACAGAAATTTTAAACTTAAAGAAATGTCAAAAAGAATACTACCATACAAATAAAAGAAAATTGCCGTAATCAGCCATATTTGTCTTCCCTCTTTGTCTCACCCCTGCACACACCCCCACACACATGGTGATATATATGTACAAAGCAGAGGCAACCCCACATCCTGTCCAAAGGCACTGGCATTCATCTATTGAAGAATGAGGGCAATGACCTCCCTTTAACAATAATTTCCTGAAGAAATTATTACCTGCAGAGTTGTAAAAAGCAGGGTTTTCTCCATCTGTTCTACATTAATTAAATAGTAGTTTTCTTGAAAAAGAAGATTTTCATCCCTCCCCATTTTATCCCTTATACTGTATCATGCTATGGATACTTAGATTTCTGAATATTTAGAATATCCACCAATAGCAGTCCATTTACCAAAATTAAAAAAACATAAAAAGTTTCATGTTGTTTAGTATTGAGTTCTCATTTGAATATACCCAACTGCTGTGAGAATATTTGTTCTCTTTCAAATTCAAATCAAGATTTAATCTAGTTTTAATCTTTGTGAGCTTTGGACTCTTTCCTCTCTTTTAGCCTTGAGGGGGCCCACACCTTGCTTAGGACACTGACTTTCTAAAGGCTCATGAAAGGTTAGTTTTCTTATAGACTCTCTCTCACTCTTTGTTTGATTCTCTTGATGTTTAATTCCACGGTTCATGCCTGCTTTTCCTACAAACTGGAAAGAAGTCTGGAGGTGTGACTATATTTCATGAAAGTATTGGGGGATTCAGGGGTGATTTTATGCATGACTTTACTGCACTCCATCAGGGACTGCTCTAGTAGATTTCCCGCTATGTGTGATGCTCCATTTGACCAGTTGGCTGAAGGCGGTAAAGGGCAGTTCCCTCCAAGGATTCTTCGAGAGTATCACGTATCTGCATTTGCAGTTCCTCTTGCGCTCTCTACCTCAACAGCCCTCTGATGTTCTTAAAAGGTGACTTTTGTGTGTTTTATTTGTATTTCTTCTCATTCCCGTTAGGACCTTTGACGTGCGGCAAGCTACTCTGTCTCACCCAGATCAGCAGTTTTCTTTCTTATTTGCCTCTTTAAGTTTTGAGCCTTTTCTCTGATTTCTGGCATGAGGAGCTATCACAAACTAGTGTTTGCTCTTCCCCAGACTTTTAATCAGACATTTCCCTTGGAACTCCTGATTCCTTTTACGGGGAGTGGTAGATAGAAGTGAAGCAGCAGTGTTCTCATTACAAAGAGAATGTTGTTGCTTCCAGCCTTTTTAGTGCAGGGTTTTGATTTTCCTATTTCTAAATACCTCTCAGATATGTTACTGGTCTCCATGTCCATCGTTTTGACCATCTCTCGTCTACTCTGCACACTTCATGAGCTCCCACCTTGTTTTCTTTCTGTCTTTCCCCATATAGACCCAGGGCTGTGTATTCAAGAGGAAAATCCCATCTCACAGTTACTCTTGGATCGAGATGAAAATGTGCAGCATGGTCATCAAATGTCACATTTCAGGCCTCTCCCAACCCCCTAGTTTCCAACTCTTATCTAGGGTCATTTTCTCCTCCTTTTTCGACTCTGCCATGATGTTCATTCATCATTCATCTTGTCAGGTACTATGAAGTCATCACTGATGGAGCTTTAAATAAGTCGTTCTTTGTGATTGGAATGCTCTTTTCTCTCCCCACTTCCAACCTTTGCTTTTTGGGTACAGGACATGTAACAAACAAAAGCATATTAAATATGTTTGCCCAATCTGAGAGATAATTCAACATGACTACTGGGGACTCACCACCTAACTTATCATGGGGAATGCCAGGCCTCCTACATGAAGATTCATCACCATGCTGAACTTTATGCTAGGAATGTCCTTGCTTTATTTGACTTTTTTATCATAAGGGTAAAGATCCTATAATTGCATTGTTTATATATACATATTTATAATATTTATATGACCAAAGTCATTCTGTTATATATATTTCTCTGCAACCTCCCTTCATTGGAAATTTCATTTTTAAGATTATTTTATGTAATTTTGTTGCAGTTTATTTTCATTGCTTTATAATGTTCTGCTTCATAAATTAAATTATCTAACCTCTTGCCAATGGAGTTGTCATTCCCTAACATTTTCTTTCCTTCCTTCCTCCCTTTCTCCCTCCCTTCCTTCTTCCTTTACTTCCTCCTTCCTTCCTTCCTTCTTTTCTTCCTTCCTTCCCTCCTTCCCTCCTTCTTTCTTTCTTTCCATCCTCTTTAGTTCTTTCATACATATTCCATGGGGGAATATCATGTTTCTGTCCAGCACATTCTTATGAGTGAAATTGTTGGTTCATAAACAATGGAGATATTCAACAATGTTAGATGATAACAAAAACTTCTAATGATTTAAATTATTTATATTTACAGAATTTTAAAATTATTCTAATTTTCTTGTGTTCTTAAAAACAAATGATGTTGCCTGACATTAATTTTTAGAAATATAGTGTTCTTAAAAATCATATATTATTATGTATTTAATATACCTTATATACATTTTCCTGATTCCTAATGACAGAAGTCAACATTTCATATTTTTATCTGCCATCCATGTTTTGTTTTGTTTTATGTCTGAAATGCCTATTCATGTTTTTACTTTATTCCAATGAGTCATTCTCTTACTTTTTTTTTTTTAATCTAACATATATCTGGGATTCTGTACACTGATATTTCATTGGCTATATTACATTTTCCCTCACTTTGTGCATGTGTGTTTTCATCTTATCTATCATGACATGTGATAAACAAAAGCCTTAAATTTCTAGTACCTTTATTTATATTTTACTGGGGCACCGAGGTGGATCAGTTGGTCAAGCGTCTGCCTTTGGCTCAGGTCATGATTCCACGGTCCTGGGATGGAGCCCCTCGTGTCAGGCTCCTTGATCAGCAGGGAGCCTGCTTCTCCCTCTACCTCTACCTCTTCACTCTGCTTGTGCTTTCTCTCTCTTAAATAAATAAATCTTTTTAAAAAATCTTACTTATATTTTCCTTACAATTTGTATTTTCTTTTCTTTTCTTTTTTTTTTTTTTTAAGATTTATTTATTTATTGGGACGCCTGGGTGCTCAGTTGGTTAAGTGTCTGCCTTCAGCTCAGGTCATAATCCAGGGTCCTGGAATCGAGCCTGAGTGGGGCTCCTTGCTCAGTGGGGAAACTGCTTCTTCCTCTGCCTGTTGCTCTGCCTGCTTGTGTGCTCTGTCTCCCTCTGTCTCTGACGAATAAATAAATTAACTAATTAAAAAGAACACATTTAAAAATATTTATTTATTTATTTTAGAGAGAAAGAGAGCTGAAGGAGAAGCAGAGGGAGAGGGAGAGAATTCTCAAGCAAACCTCATCCCCTACCCCGCTGAGCAAAGAGCCAGGTGTAGGGCTTGATCTCATGACTTTGTGCATATTTTTGGGCTCTCTGTTCTATTCTATTATTCTATTTTACTATCTGTATCCATACATATGTATAATCTTAATTACTCTAATATCTTAATTCCTATTGGAATATTAAGGTCTAGATATTTGATTGAAGAAGATCATCTGATTAGTTATTTTTCAGAGTTTTCAAGACTTTTCTTAGTCTTTTGTTTTTCTAAATACATTTTAGGATAATCTTATAAACTTTTCCAGTGGGAGGGATAAACTACTCTACTAAATTGGAATTTTATTAACTCTATAGTGTGTTTGTGGTAAGTTGACATCTTTATACTATTTTTTTTCTGTCCATAATTGCAATTTCTTTTATTAAAGGCTTATAATGATCTCTGTAAAATCATGTCTACCTTTACTTAGATTTGTCCTTTTGTACCTTATATATTATCTTTTATTTGTTGATGAACTTAATTAACATTTTCTCCCAGTTCAATAGTATTGAATAGAAATACAATTAACTTCTATATTGATATCACAACTCAAACTAATAAAATCTTTTTTTTGTCTAAAGATCATTTGTGGCTTGGCTCCTGTCTACATAGTCATATCATCTCTGAACTTCCCAGCAGCACTTCTTCTCTGATCTTTACACTCATGTTTTTTTGTTTTTTATTTTATATATTTACTTTACAAAAAATTTCTACTGCAATGTTGAATGTAATTTGCTACAGTAAACATTCTGTGGAGTTTCCCCCCTTAACTTTAGAGTGAACTACTTACCTTTTCTCTGTAAGTACCATGCTTGCATAAAACAATGTTAGAGCCCCATTTTCAGATTAAGGAGTTTGCTTATTGCTTGTTTCCTGCAAGAAAAAATTACTCATATTCTTTGAAATTTGTCCAAATACTTTCTCTGCATCTCATTAATGTTTGGTGAATCTTGGATTGCTGATGTTCATTTGTGTCACTCATTTTTTAAATTAGTTTTGACAAAATTTTCTCAATTTGTTAATATTTTGCAAAAACTGACTTTAGTTTTGTTGATCTTCATTTTTTCTGTTTTACAAATTTCTGTTGCTCTTATTTTACTTTCTGTGTTTTAAGATTTATTCTCCTCTTTAATTTCTTAAGTTGGATGTCCTATCTCATCAGTTTCAGGAATTTATTTTCTGCTGAAGATGCTTAAGTCTAAAGTACTTCCTCTAAGGTTTTAGTTATTTTAAAAAATACATTAAAATATTTTTTTGCTCCCTGAGTTTTTCAGTTAATAAACAATTATCAAACTTTAACCTCATTGTACATTTTATTAAATTTGCCTACCTGATTCTAATCCTTTGAAATGTGTTAAGTTTTGATATGTGGCCTACTGTGATCAAAATTTATATATGTTATCTGTGCTGAAATGTATTTACGTGCATTGAAAGAAATGAGTATTTTCCAATTTGTGGTGAAATGGGTTCCGTATGAACATGTGTGAAGCTAATTAGCTATGTTGTCCTGACTTCTTTATAAACTGTGATTTTTTTTTTCTGGTTGATTTATCAATTATTGATAGACTGCAAGACTGCTCTATACCCCAGATGCCAATGGCAAGTTCAGGTTTATCACCTGTCCTTTTGATCTACTGGCTAGAGATTAGAGACTGCCATGACCTCCTCCTTGAGCTCAATTAATTTGTTAAAGTGGCTCACAGAACTCAGAAAACCCATTTGTTCACTAGAGTAGCACTTTATTACAAAGGATTTTGAAGGGTATCAATCAATGGTCTGATGAAGAAATACATAGGGTGAGCAAAGCGGGTTCTGAAGCTTGTCTTTTTTGGGTTTTTATTGAAGCTTTATGGAAGAATTGATTAAAGCATTGGCCATTGGTGATTGGTCCAACAACCCAGCTCTTGTCCCCTCCCCAGAAAGGTCTAACCCTGTAATCACATGGTTGGGCTTCTTAGGCAACCAGCCCTAATTCCTAGGTATTTTCCAAAAGTCACCTCATTAACCTAACAAAAGATATTTTGTTTATTGTGCTCATCACTTGGGAAATTCCAAAGGTTTTAGGACATCAGTTCCTGAAAAGAAGGATAGAGATTAAATATATATTTCTCATTATGAAATCACAGTGTTGGGATGTGTAAAGTTCTTCCTAATGAATTGAATCATTAATTCAATTGTTAGTTTCTAGCAGTGCTTTTAAAATTAATAGCTTTTTCCCCTCCAGGTGTACAGCTTCACCCTCTCGACCCCCCTTTTTGGGTCTGTGTTTGGTAGCTGTATATGTTTTGCCATTTGTTTGCTTCCAACTTTTTTTGTCCATAGGCTTATAAGGCTCTTGTAAACTGCATAAATTGATGTTATTGTTATATATTGACATATATTAATCATTTATATTTTTTGTGATCATAATATATTCAAAATTACCTACACTGTTCTCTTTTGCATATTCAGCTTGTTCCACTTTTCTGCATCTTTTAAATTTTTTATTCCTTTATATTACCCTGTTTGGGCATTTTAAAAATTATTTTTTCCTTTAACAAATTTAGAAAAATCACAATTGGTTTTTCCTTTAGTGAGTTTTTCAAGAAATTTTTGCATGCACGTTTAATCTAAAGTATAAATGATATTTACTTTCATCCAAACAATAAAACCTTTAAATGCTTTGAATCTGACATCTCCCTCCTGAGTTTTAAATATCACATTTTAACACTTTGCATCTTAAGCTTTTCATGTTTATGTTTCCTTCAAAAATGGGACTTGTTGCTTTTAATCACTTCAGGAATATTTCATCTAATATTTCTTTTAATATTGCCCCCCCCCCTTTAAGTTATTCCTGCAGTCTCAATTAAGTGAACATGTAATTTCCGGTTCTCTCTTCCATTTCTTCAACATTCCTCTTTTTTATCTGTTTGTTTCCTTGTGCTGCAAGTTCAATAATTTCACTGAGATTTGTCTTTCAGCTTACTGTTTCTCTCTTTAGCTGTGTCTAATCTATTGATACACTCAGGGGACTTCTAATTTCAATTAATAACTTTTATTTCTAGAACTTCCATATTTTCTCATATTTTACAATTTGAAAATGACAAACCAAATTTGGGATTATTTAGCAATATAGTCATGTAAGTTTAATATTGTTAACAAACTTGCTTTTTATGTTGTCTCAATCACTAAGGCCTGTTTTTCATGTGGATTCTATGATTTTAGTTAATTTTTTTTAATGTATGTTTCTTCAACTTTATCTGTGGGACTCTTTCAGAAAATCAATTAAAGTTTGTTTCCTTTTGAATTCCTGCACTGTATCCACTTTGGACAGTCCAGATTTTCTTCCCTTCTCTTTCCTTCCCTTCCTTCCTTTTGTATTTAATTATACATTTGTTTAAAAGAGTATGTGATTCTTTTAAGAGTATGTGATTATTTATTGATATCAGTTTCCACTTCATAACCAATTTTTTAGAAAGTTTTGTTTTCCAGAGTGGGACAGTACCAGGCATATAATAAATGTTTTATAAATATGTATGACAAAACATAATCGCATTCATATAGGAGTCTTTTCATGACGTGCTACTCATTGGTAACAAGAAGTGACAATATCTCCTCATAGAAGAAAATGTTTATTTTCCAAGTTAGTTATGTATATTTCAGTTTTGAATTGAGTTTCTGTTTTCTTATCTCTGGAAAGATAGAGAGGTCTTCTTTAAGTCTATTAATTCATTCCAAATACATAACATTTGAATGATAGGCACAATAAAATGGATATTAAAAATTGAGGATGTTTTTAGTTAATATAAAAGATAACAGTTGCTAGTAATTG
Organism: Enhydra lutris kenyoni; assembly: GCF_002288905.1. Taxonomy (NCBI): domain Eukaryota; kingdom Metazoa; phylum Chordata; class Mammalia; order Carnivora; family Mustelidae; genus Enhydra; species Enhydra lutris. Next base: position 6,143,172 of record NW_019154120.1, read on the forward strand.
TCATTATGCATGCCAATAGCAGGTACTGTGACAGCATAATACATTCTTGTCTCTGTTCTTTGGGCCATCTAATTTAAATACTCTAGAGAGATTTAATATAAGAAAAAAATCACTGGTATTAAAACTGATTGCAGTAGAAGACAATATAAATTCTAAGAAATAGTTCAGAAATAAACATTAATCTCAATAAGGTAAGTAGGTCCTTACAGGGGCAAAGCACCGGGTTCTTCTTTGAATCTAAGAAGTGATCATTTTCATGGAGACCCAAAAATGAGTTATTATCAATAAGCACTTACAATGGTATTCATTTGGCTCTTTCAATAGACTTAAAGCACAGACAGTCTTTATTTGTAAATGTTCACTTCACAGTGACATAGAACTGTCTCGGGTGATACTTCACTCTCTCACTAGGAATCTCCTTTGAAAAATCTGCCATCTCTTAGACTCATGTGAGCTCAGAAGTGAACATTCAGAAATCATGGCAACTCCTGAAGGAATACTCTTAGATAAGTCCTGGTTAGCACAGGAGTGAGGCCCCCCAATCCGACATAACTTTGTCCAATTGCTGGTTCATTTTCTAAACTTGACTAAAATTTTAATGATGGAATGATTCTAAGTAAGTATTACATAGTTGCCTTGAATAGTTAAAAAGTTGTTCTGGTCTCCATGAGAAGGAGATCATGTATAATGAAATAACAAGGGTAAAAAATATTGAGTTAGAGGGAGGTCCGAATAATACATGGAGTTCTGGGGGCGACTAGACATCCTCACAGTCTTATGTACAACGTGGCTGGGCCATTTGAAGTGCTCACTTTGGTAGTGAAACTTTAATGGAAGCCACAGGAGAAACACAGGAACAGGTGCAAGACTGGGGTGTGAGTGGGACTTGAAGAATTGAAGGTGAGCATCCAATGTAATAGACACAGAGGCGGTCCTTGCACAAACAAGCAGAGAAGACTCACTTTACTTTTTTGAGTGTGAGCCTCAATGTCACAATAGAAATCTCATCATTTAATAAAGAGGAATGATATTAATGCACATTTAAACATAAAATCGATTTAAAATGTGACTCTAATGTCAGAAGCAGTATAAAGTAAAAGTTAATTTGACAGCAGTGTTAATGAGATTGAAATCAATGCCAATCATCTCAATCAAAGGCTGTTTTGTGATGAGCTGATTAATACAGAAAATGCTTGAGTTGGAAAATTCTACAAAATGAAATATAACAATTCTATGAATATGTTAAAAATATGATTGCTCTCTTGTTTTAAATTTCTCAGAGAGAAAGGACAATATATGACTATAAATAAGCCATTCCTAAAAACATATTTAATCTATGTTTTTAATTGAAAAAGGAAAATAAACTGCAAAAGTCAAAATATTTTTCTACTGTTCGTTTCATTTTTAGAAATATAATTGCTATCTAAAGCTCTAGATGTATTATTATTTTTCTGGAAAGATTTCCAAGTAATCATATGAAGAAAAGCAATCAAAAGAAAAAAAATAAAAGAAAAATAATCAAGAGAAAAGTGAGTGGAGAAGTTTTAGTTTTCAAAAAAACTAAGTGATATTTTGATATACTCTGACTTAAAATTAAAAAGCAAAATATAGAAGTACCCAAGCAATTTTGTCAGTGTTTGAATCTGTGGAGGCGTAGGGCATGGTGTGAGCTGCCAGAGAGCCAGAGGACAGAGATACATTCCCAACAGTCATTTTGCTCATCTCACACATTTTCTGGGAAATAAGTTGAATTCAGAAAATGTATGTATATATTACAGAATAAGTCATATTAAAAAAAAACTGAAAATATACATAACTCAAAATGGATGAAGGATCTCAATGTGAGAAAGGAATCCATCAAAATCCTTGAGGAGAACACAGGCAGCAACCTCTTCGACCTCAGCCGCAGCAACATCTTCCTAGGAACATCGCCAAAGGCAAGGGAAGCAAGGGCAAAAATGAACTATTGGGATTTCATCAAGATCAAAAGCTTTTGCACAGCAAAGGAAACAGTTAACAAAACCAAAAGACAACTGACAGAATGGGAGAAGATATTTGCAAATGACATATCGGATAAAGGGCTAGTGTCCAAAATCTATAAAGAACTTAGCAAACTCAACACCCAAAGAACAAATAATCCAATCAAGAAATGGGCAGAGGACATGAACAGACATTTCTGCAAAGAAGACATCCAGATGGCCAACAGACACATGAAAAAGTGCTCCACATCACTCGGCATCAGGGAAATACAAATCAAAACCACAATGAGATACCACCTCACACCAGTCAGAATGGCTAAAATTAACAAGTCAGGAAATGACAGATGCTGGCGAGGATGCGGAGAAAGGGGAACCCTCCTACACTGTTGGTGGGAATGCAAGCTGGTGCAACCACTCTGGAAAACAGCATGGAGGTTCCTCAAAATGTTGAAAATAGAACTACCCTATGACCCAGCAATTGCACTGCTGGGTATTTACCCTAAAGATACAAACGTAGTGATCCGAAGGGGCACGTGCACCCGAATGTTTATAGCAGCAATGTCTACAATAGCCAAACTATGGAAAGAACCTAGATGTCCATCAACAGACGAATGGATAAAGAAGATGTGGTATATATACACAATGGAATACTATGCAGCCATCAAAAGAAATGAAATCTTGCCATTTGCGACGACGTGGATGGAACTAGAGGGTATCATGCTTAGCGAAATAAGTCAATCGGAGAAAGACAACTATCATATGATCTCCCTGATATGAGGGAGAGGAGATGCAACATGGGGGGTTAAGGGGGTAGGAGAAGAGTAAATGAAACAAGATGGGATTGGGAGGGAGACAAACCATAAGTGACTCTTAATCTCACAAAACAAACTGAGGGTTAATGGGGGGAGGGGGGTTGGGGGGGTGGGATTATGGACATTGGGGAGGGTATGTGCTATGGTGAGTGCTGTGAAGTGTGTAAACCTGGCGATTCACAGACCTGTACCCCTGGGGATAATAATATATTATATGTTTATAAAAAATAAAATAAAAAAAAAAAAAAAAAGGAATAATTCCTGTCAAGAAATAAACAATAGGATAAGAACTGAGAACAGACAGCTAAGCAAATAACATTCGTTAGAAATACACTTAGGCTTATTTAATTAGAAATAAAACACAATTCACCCCAAGGTCAAAGCATGGCAATTGTTTCTGGGTTAACCAATAACCCTCCACGGCATGGGCTTACATAAAACTTTATGATTGATACACTGAAGAGCTAAGTTATTCTAAGAACCGAAAGCAAATAAAAGCAGGATCAAGAAGTTTTGTTATTTTTAAAGTTTATTCACTCATCTATCAGTCCCTTTGGAAAACCAAGAGGGGGTTAGGGAGGCCTCTCAGGGGCCCATTAGGGGAAAGGCATGCTGAGTGTGTAACGGCTAGGATTAACCCACCTATATCTTAAAAGACAACCTAAGGACAGATTAACAAAGATGTAAAAAATATAGGATGGATTTATAAATGAAATTAGAAAGATTTATCATATTTACTTTGGATAAAGAGGAGACAATCAGCAGCAGATATAATGAAGCAGATATTCTTAAAGAAGGTATAAAAGCAATTACAAAAGGCTTTTCAAAGCATCATTAACTTTTTTCAATTGAATTCTTGATTAGTAATTACAGTTTTTGTGGACAAAAGTGTGAATTAGTTATAGAATTAAGTAAATAAATTTATTTTTAACTTCTTTTTTCTTTATACTTTCCTTCATTGTGAAAAATCGACCTAACTGACTTTGGCACATGGAAAATACTCTTCAACATGTAAAAAATCAGAATGTAATAGAACAGAATTCTCTTGCCTACTCCTACTTATCCTGTCTCATAAAGAAATTATAAAGCAATGAATTTAAAATGGGTCAGATGAAAGCTATTTAAACTGTGATATATATAATCAATTCAAGTAAGTCAGTGCTACAGGCTTATTGAGACAAATTCTTTATCAAGATATAATGCACTAATAAGAATAGAATGTGCAGTTACTGTAGATAATGCCTTGAAGGCAATATAATTTACTTTATGATGTTCCCATCATCAACACTTTTCCCTTTGCCCACTGGGCACACACCACTGCAGTGAACGACGCTCGGTAGGGAGAGAGGATCTATCTTAAGTGTGGATACAACTTCCAGGGATTTATAATCTGGGGAGATGCAAATCCTTTCCTTGAAATAATAAATAGCATTTCCATATGAATTAGTCTTCTAAATGTAATAAGTCTCCTGGAGATTTTTCCCTTGCAATATGAAAAAATGGGTTTGGAGAGGGCTTTCTACTATGATTATGTGTTTGTTCGTTTGTTTGTTTCAAACATAGGTAATCAAAAGTCAAAATTCTGACACCTTAATTCTGTTACATGCCTTCACATGCCATGGAATGGGACTGCATGGAAGATTCCGAGGTACAGCAGTACACAGAATAGTATGATGCAACAGTTTGCTTTGGCTGAGGAAAAGTTTTGAATGGTGCATGACAAGGTTGAAAAATCAAATTTTATAAAACAGTGAGGATGAAGTGATGTGTCAGTGCATTGTCATAAAATTTGAGTATTTATTCTTTTCAGAAGTATAAAACAAATTTTTGTTAATTTGGAAAGATACTGTGTTCTGGACATGTAAATTAAAAGTTTTTTCTATAAAAATATTCACACCATAATATAGGTGTGAATTGTTGCAATAACGTTTTGGTGATAAGAAATAGAGCCCCCTTCTAGTCCTTCATGGGTACCTACCATTGTCAGAAGTGAAACAGATGAAGAGTGGCATTTTGCTCTTTACTTCAGTTCAACATGTTAAGTTTTGTGTCAATAATGTGTGATATAGGAATTCAAAATAGTTGCTGAGCACTATAATGACATTGGCACTTTTCAGATCTTGGGATACATCAGTGAATAAAATGGGCAAAGATTTCTGCTCTTTGAAGTAATATTCTAGCAGAAGACAGAGATGAATTAAAAATGTGCTCAATAAATACATTTGTTACGCAGTATGTTAGATATTAGCTATGGAATAATAAGAAGAGGAAGGAAAATTGGCTAAGAAGGATCAGGAAAGCCAAGGGAGAAAGGGGCCATTGTATTATCTTAGATGCTTAGGGAGACCTCATGCAGAAAATGACATTTGACCAAAAACTCAAAAGTGAGGATATCTAGGGGACGTTGTTTCAGGCAGAGCAACAAGGCAGTGCAACCCATCTAGAAAGGGAGAATAACCAGTGTTTGAGGAATGGCCAGAATGTTGTGTCTGTGTGGTCAAAGAGAGGAAGGGGTGATTGATGCGTGGGAGATAAGATCAGAGAGCTTTGGTGGGGGGTGGGGGCTAGACTGTAGGACTTCATAGACCTTGGGAAGGATTTGGGTTCTACTCTGAATTAAAAGGGGAGGCATCAGAGAGTTTGGAGTGGAGGAGTGACATGGTCTGACTTATCCCTTGAAAGGTTCATTTGGTTCTCTGTGAGGAATAGATTGTGGGGCAAGAAAAGGAGCAGAGATGAGGTGATTGCCATAATCCAACAAATGACAACTGATGATGGTGCATGTCCTATGGGGTAGCAGACAAGTTAGTTAAGAGTGCTCAGGGTCTACACCTACTCTGAAGATTGTTCTCTACATCTTTTGGACGTTCTCCTTTGCCTGGTTGAGGCTAGCCTAGGAGAAAGGAGGCCAAGAAGAGCTCCAATATTTTAAGCTGAACAAATTTAAGACTTGAGTTCTGTGGGGGAAAAACGGAAAGATCATCAGTTTAGTTGAGGTTATCTTGAGTCTGAGATATCTCTGTGAAGATGTTAAGCAGTGGCTTGGATATATGAATTGAAGAGGATGCTACATTGAGGCAGAAGTATAATTTTGAGAGACATGAGCATGAGGATGACCTGTAGAGCTGTGAAACTGGACGAATTGTGGAATGAGTATACACTGAGAAGAAAAGTGATATTAAGACCAAGCACTGGGCACTACAATATGAAGAAGTCAAGTAAAAAGAAGAAAGCTTTAAATAAACCAAGGGAGTAATCAGTGAAGTAGGAATACAACCAAGAAAATGATGTGCTCTGGAAATCTACTGGAAGACTGTGTATCAAGGAGGAAAAAGTGGTCAGCTGTGTCCATTTCTATCATTGGGTCAAATAAAGCACAATGAAGAACTGAGCATTCGTTGTAGCTGCATCAAGGTCACTGATGATCGTGTTAAGAGCAGTTTTGATGGACTGGTGGGCTGAGAGAAAGTAAGAGGAAATTGGAAAAAGAGAATATAGAGAATGCTTTCTAGAATATTTGCTGCAAGGGGAAGAGATACAGAGTGGAAGTTGGCAAGGAATAAAATTAAAACTTTTGGGGTATATTTTTGTTTATAAAGAAGAAAGTACATTCTGTAACATATTTTTGTACTGATCGGAATGCTTTAGTAATGAGGTAGAATTTGATGATGTGATAGACAGATCTGAGAATTGCTGGAGCAGTGTATCTAAGAAAAGTTTCCGCTCCTTTCCTTCAGAAAAGAACAGGGGTATCTTATCTACTATTGAAAGCATATAGGGAATATGAGAAGCATATAGGGAATATGAGAAGCCCAATGTTAGTAGATGTTTCAATATGGTGGTGACAGGCTATGGGATTTCTCTTCTGATTGCTTTGATTTTCTTGGAGGAGGAAAAAGCAAAGTTATCAACTGAGAGCAAACATGGGAGAGAAGATATAGAGGTTTGAGAAGAGACAAGATAATTTGAATAATTGTGAAGAAGGACCAATAAAATGGAAACATATAATGTAATTTGCAGGTAGTATTGAAAAACCATATAGGTCTGTGGTCATTGATTTTTATTTTATTTTATTTTATTTTATTTATTTATTTACTTACTTAGTGATCTTCTACTTGTCATTATTTTTTTAAACTTTTTATTATGTGCAGTTAGCCAGCATATAGTACATCATTAGTTTTTGATGTAGTGTTCAACATTTCATTAGTTTTTAAAATGAGATCACTCAGAGTGATTTTGATCTTCTCTATCCAGCTTCAATTTTAGGAATACAGGTAGAATCTGAAGATTTTTGCCAAGTGAGTACAAACAGGAAATGGGGGGGTGAAGGACAGAACGGCACATCTAAGGAAAATGTGTAAGAGCTGAGTTGAAATTTCAGTGAGACTCTTCACCCTTCTGGAGATGGACAAAGAATGATGGAAAGATGGTAGGAATAACAAATTAGGTGCCCTGCTGGTGTAGAAAGTGTGTTGTGTGCAAGAGACAAGTGGAAGTTAGCAGGAAGGACAGGTGGTTAGGAGGCAATGAGGGATTCTTTGAAGGTTTTAGGTAACAGCAATTTCTAGGATATGGCCCTAGAGCAAGGGTAAGGATGGTAGAGGAGAGGAGTGCAAAGAAGCGTTAGGTCAAAGTGCAGGAAAGACCTTCTATATGTAGAGTGAAATAACCAAGAACTAAATGTAGCAGCAGATGTATTTCTTGTGTTGTACCAGAATTATCCAGAAATAAACAGCCGTGACCTAAGAGTTAAGAGATGACAGGAACAATGCAAGTAGTAGGTAAAATAATAATAAAAACAACAAAGACAACAGTAAGAACGTTATTTGAAGGGAGGAGGGTGAATTCTCTGGAAGCTGTTGTGAAACTCTTGGAAACCGCTATCTCACCTCATGGCCCAAGGACACACATCAGTGGGAAGCAAAGCAACCATGGTTAGAAGGCACAAGGGGAACAGCATGCGTGGGGCAGAACCAGGTTGTCCTCAGAACAGAAAGAAGTGTATTCCAGAAGAATCAGATACAGGGCTTTGCCGACAGTGCCCTTGACTTCTACAGGGTGCAGGTTTTCAGAGGCTATAGACAAATGGAGAAAAGTACCAACCAGGTAATGAGTGCTTTACCGGGACCTGAAGTTTGAGCTCCCCTGTTGGCTGCCCTGAACTGGCCTAAGGTCTTACTGAATTCTTGACAGGGAGCCTTGCAAAGGCTCTGAGTATTAGGGGCAGGGACAGTGAGTGCCTGGGCCTTCGTGGTGGACATATGGGGTTGCCAGAAGGCATGTGTTGGGCTTACTCATGACCTCCTTTGGGGAAAGTACATTCTTCTTCTAAATAAATGTTTTTCATATTGATCCCTGCCAATAGACTTGAGAAATTTTAGGAAGTTAGATTATAGCAAGTGTCTCATCTTTATCTTAGACGATGTGGCTAAATATTTCGGAGGTGTTATTTGAGATCATATTAATGTGAAGTGATTCTGTAAGGAACTCCCCATTTAAAATTCTAAGGAACAAAAATAGTGAAATACAGACATCATGTAAATTTTTGTGTAACTGAAATTTTATCCCTAAGTTTTAAACTATAATTCTGGGAGGTCAGGCATAATGATGTTTTAATAAAACATTCTATTAGGTTTTAATCTCTATTTTCAAATTTTCCCAGTTTTTAACCAATTTATTTTGTAAGTTGTTTAAATAGACATTAATTAATTTCACAGAATGTTGAACTCTGAATAATTCCAGGGATACTAGGAGTTTATGTCAGTAGCATATACTTGAAAATCAGAAATATTTTATTTAAAATTTCTTGTTTAAAAATTCATCACGTAATAATTAATTCAACTCATTTGGGATGAAATTTTCTACAGTAATTGAGAATTAACAATCTATTATAAAAGAAGGCTATGCATAATACATGTGGAAGCTTGTATGATAATTCCTTACAAGAATTTGTAGGAATGTAATGTTTTGTGTGCCCAGGCACTAAATGTCTTTTTTAAGCTTGGTTGGGCAGAAACTCATCCCCCACTATAGATACCCCAAACTGTACTTTCCAATACTTAGAGCTACAGCAAAGTGGTGTGATCTACATTAGATCTGGCAGATATTCTGCTCTGGAAATAGAATGCAGAAAATGATAGTGCAGAAAAGACGAGGGTGGAGATCGAAGCAGGAGATAAGAGAAGGGAGAAGACAGTGGGGAGAAAAGAAGAGAGGCAGGGGGACAGGTGGGCTCTTTTAAAACTGCGGTTGGTTGGAGGTCATAGGCACAAAAGATTTCAAGAAGCAGTTGTCTAAACGGTGGACTCCAGGATCCCAGTGGTGCCAAGACTGAGGTCTGCCCATCTTTCAGGGGAGGCTTGTGAAGTGAAGGCACAGTGATGGTGTACGGACCAGACTTTCACGGGCATGAGTTTTGCACATGCAGGCTTGTCCCTTTTCTGAGCCAGACTCTTCCTCCTTGACCTTAATTCTGAGTTACTCAATATCACGAAATGGAAAAACGGCGAATTAAGTTATCACATGGCCTAAAGTACAGAGTTCACGTCAAGGGTTTAGGAGAAGGCAGGTTGTCCCCCTTCACCCCTGCAGACAAAACCCGCATCCCTTCTCCCTCCGTCTCAGGCTTGCAAGGCTGGCACCCAGGACTCCCTTGTCCTCTGGCTTTGGGTTGCTTTGTACCAGAGGAAAGCACTAGCAGAAGGCTGGACCCCGGAAATGGGGTCCTTGGCTTCCTCCTTGCTATTTCCTTTTAGCTTCTACTGTGGCCAGCAATCCTGGTGCCCCTGGCTGTGTAGACCCATCACCCCAAGCCCTGCCTCTGTCATCACAGGGCTCCCTCTGCATGTCTCTGTCCCTCTGTGGCTTCTGCTCTTCTTATAAAGACATGAGTCATATTAAGACCCCACCTCCTGCAGTGTGACTCCATCTTCATTTAATTAATTACATCACTTGATGAATTGTATCTGCAACGACCTCATTTCCGAATAAGATCACGTTCTGAGATACAGGGAAGGGCATGAAGTCGGGGGTCATCCTACCTATCTCAGCACTTGTAAGAACAGCTTTCCTGCTCTTGCTAGCCTGAGATGGAATGATTCATCTTGCTCACAACATTTAAAGTACTCCCTTAATTAAACTTTCCTCTTTTGCCCTCTGAATGTTCTCTTTCCTGTTGGGATCCTGACTGATACAGAGACCCAGTGTTAACGACTTGAAGAATTCAAGGCCCTTGGGTGGAGATTTTGTACTGAAGGGTGGGGATGCCATATTTAAAGAGAACTAGGCAGCTGAGAAAAGAAGGAGAATGAAACCCTCAAAATCTTAAATCCCTTACTCATGTAATAGACCAACCCAAGGGCTTTTCTATAACCACTGAAATAATTTCTGATCCCTTCCAGCAGAGGCAGAAGTACTTAAAAAACAAACTCAAATATTGATTTTGCAGGGGACTGAGGAAAAACAGCACAGTTCACAATCTTGCAAGGTCTCATAAAAATTTAGTACGTTGATGATGAACTAGTCAGAGCCTTGAGCTTGAAAATGACGAAAGAAGATGAGGGGGGCTCAGAGAAATCAAACTCGGCACCCTACTAGGCCCTACTAGGCCCTGATGCCAGCCCATACCTCAGAGGCCTTTATAAAGGACTTATCTCATTGATGGGAGAATGACTATATAGAAGGGGTTAGATTTATTAGTGCAAGTGTCCTTACTAGAGATTCTAGATTCTAGGTGCAAAGTAAGGTACTGGGAAACTTCTAGTTATTTCCATGACACTCAAAATTGTTGTTATAGTGAAAGAACCCAAAGACTTTGAAACACTGTAACACAGGAGTGGATTTAGTAAGTGCAATCAAAAGTCCATCTCCTGGGGCGCCTGGGTGACTCGGTTGTTAAGTATCTGCCTTCGGCTCAGGTCATGATCCCAGGGTCCTGAGACTGAGCCTCAAATCGGGATCCCTGCTCAGCGGGGAGCCTGCTTCTCCCTCTCTCACTCCCCCTGCTTCTGTTCCCTCTCTCACTGTGTCTTTCTCTGTCAAATAAATAAAATCCTAAAAAAAAAAAAAGTCTGTCTCCTAATGAAGGGCATCACTTTCCACATCATCCACAAACGCACAGTGGCAGAACTGTGTTCCCAGGAAAGCACTGCTGGGCTGTACTCTGCATTGAGACTGGCTCTCTGAAGTCACTGGGAACGGGTGGGGCAGGGGTGAGATAAGGCACATGACTTTTTACATTAAGCAATACTGCTTGCAGGGTAATTACAGAGTTTTGAGGCGATGGTTAATTGGTGATTGGTTCCTTAGAATAACCATCTTGGGTAGTGCACTACAGTTATATTATGCTTATATAATTACCCAAAACTCTAGGTATACAGGATAGATCAGATGCACCAAAATAGAGGATCCCATTTTCTGATTCTTTCATGATTCTGAATTGATTGAAAAACGCTGAGCTCCTAGGATGAGTGATAGAACTTAGTAATCACAGTTGTTTGGGATGGTGGGGGAGGCTGAGCATGTGTGTGAGGGGAGGGTATGTATGGAAACTCTGTACTTTGGCCCAACTTTGCTGTGACATGTAACTACTTTAAAAATATCTGCTAAAACCAAACAAACCGACCACCTCCTGGAGTATCACAGTTACTTCCTGTGGTGCCACGGTTTCTCATTTGGGTTCTGCTGTGGCCCCACTGGGTGATGCCAGGTGCCCCCACCTGGCCAAAGGCTGCCCCTGACACCCAGAGGACACACTGAGCCCCTCCCAGGGGAGTAATAAATGTGCTATTACTATTGTTTTACAGCATTTAATCCAGTCATCAACCTCCCTCTCTCTAGGACTCAGACATGCTTCTTCAGGAAGATGGAGGTTCTACTCACCTGAAGGCTTACACAGGCTCACGAATGTCACAACTTCAAATGTGTCTACTGCTGCCGCTTCTGAAGGCTTTTGATTTTCTGTGAGGATTTGCCCCTTGTCTAGAGACTCCAGTGGCCGACTTCACACCTCACTGCAGAGTTGGCACATTCCTGAACTGCTCTGTACTTCCCCTGACCATAATGAAAACCCGGGCTAAGGCGCATGAGTCCCTCAAGACCAATAGACTTCTGTGAGGTTTTTGCAAAGGTTCTGGTTCTTTCCCATGGAGCCTGAACCTGAGAGATGTGTGACGCCGCAGCTCTCCTGTCATCGTATGGAATCTGAGAAACACCAGCAACTCCCCAGGAGCTCACGGTTATGTAAGCCCACAATCCCACTGTCTAAGCTACTGACTCATGTCTCCTAGCTGGTCATCACTGGACGTTCTATTGGACTCATGTCTCCTAGCTGTTCTCCCATCATTTCAGTTTTCATCTTTTTCACAAATACAGGTCTCTATTAATTATTTCTTTGTTGGAATAAAATACAATTTTAAATACATATGTACATTTATATCTGTGAGTGTATATAACTTCTGTTTCATACTGAAATGTGTCAGAAAACCAATTTAAAAATTATAATCTGGGATGTCTGGGTGGCTCAGTCCTTAAGCAGCTGCCTTTGGCTCAGGTCATGATCTCAGGGTCCTGGGACTGAGCTCCGTGTCCACTCCCTGCTCAGTGGGGAGCCTGCTTCTCCCTCTCCCTCTGCCTGTTGCTTCCCCTACTCGTGCTCTCTCTCTCTCTCTCTCTGACAAATAAATAAATAAAATATTTTTAAAAAAGAAATGAAAATAAATAAACATTATAATCTGTAAAAAAGCATCTATTCATCAAAGATTTAAATATACAGGAAATCTAAAAAATTTTTCAACCTTCAAAACTCTATTATTCTATTTTGGATGGCTCAGAACAAACTAGTGTTATATCACTGTGTTCTGCATATAGTAGATACTTTTGTTATCAGTTATGATCCAAGAATTTTTGCTAAACTAACCATCTAGAAATCAATGCAATATTTTTAACAAAATACATCCAAGTTTTCAATTTAACTAAGTGGTTTTTTAAAAATTCTACTACATGAAAACTAATAAGCAATTCCTATATGGCTCATTCATAAATTTTATGCATTATTATCTTAGAAATATTTTTTATAATATAGCTGACATAGCTATAATTTATAGTCTGTAGAGTTTCAGTTTATGAAATGTCATTTCTGACTGTCCTTAAAAAATATTTAATAACCAAAACTTACTCTTGAAAAATAAGTTATACTTTACTTCTCCCTTGAGAACCAATTTACCTGTTTATAAAGTCCTTTGAAGGAACTTATTTTGTTTAGCTTTCAATTTACCTGAGCTTTGTGAATTTTGATTATCAACTGTTTTTTTATTATTATTATTAAAATCATGACCTTGTTATTGAAGAAAATGCATGTATTTCTCTTTGTTTTTCTAAGGTTGTGCTTTCCTCAACACCCTCTCTTAGAAAAATCCTGACATCTTAGCATATCTTCCCCAATTTAAAGTTTGTTTATATAATATTAATATAATTATTAGCATATCTTCCCCAATTTAAAGTTTGTTTATATATTATTAATAAATTAATAATATATTATTATATATTATTAATAAATTAATAATATATTATTATATATTATTAATAAATTAATAATATATTATTATATATTATTAATAAATTAATAATATATTATTATATATTATTAATAAATTA